>NC_064248.1:45142068-45449051 GCF_003254725.2 Canis lupus dingo
AATAAGCAATTTTAATATTTAGAAAAAATTAAATATGCATTGCATATGTATCACTTACATTCCATTTTAATCATTACTTTTCATATATAATTTTTATACATATTGTAGATTATAAATGCTTCTCTGAGTTATATTTTATATTATTTGATTATTTACAAAAGACTTCAATAGATGTTAAGAAGATGGTGAAATATTACATAGAGCAAAATAATTGTATTAGTTCTCATGCAATGCATAAATCATATTAATGTGTTTATTAATTTTTATAAGAGGAATACTTTGAAGTGTTTGTTGTTTCTGTACATGCACAAAAATATTCCTAATATTATCATTACAAATCATAAATATGTATTTAATATCAGCATTCATCTTTATATAAAATATTTTTGAGGATGGAATTGTGATTTGACCAAATGTATATACGATTTTGTTTTTTTCTGAGTCTTTGACACTTTAAAAAAAAAAACTGAAGTAGAGTTTACACAATGTTACATTAGTTTCAAATGTACAACACAGCATTTCAACTTCTCTATACCTTATGCTATGCTCACCACAAGTATAGCTACTATCTGTCACCATACAACACTATTATTATATCTTTGACCATATTCTCTATGCTGTACCTTCTACCCGCATGACTTATTCATTCCATAAGTGGAAGTCTGTATCTCCTACTCCCCTTCACCCATTTTGTCTATCCCCTCTCCCCTCTCTCCACATATGAAAGAATTTTGTCAGTAATTTAACATGACTGATTCAGTTCATCCTGGTCATTCCATACTAAGGTCCCTAACCTTTCTGTTCTTGGCTTCCTCTCTTCTAGCTCTACACAATCTGGGAAATCATTCTCATTCACCTGTGAAGGCTCCTGACTCGTTATTTTCAATCAAATCTTCCTTTAGATTTTCAAATACAGCTATCCCATATTGGTGTTTTATCTTGATGCAGAGTTAACACTTTAAATTGAGGGGGAAAAATATTCCAGCTTAATGAAATTTTAGATCTCTGCTACAAGTTGCAGAAGTTTTTACTTCAGAGGAGTAAAGTTTTTTTTTTTTCTTCTGAAAGCATTATTTAGATTATAACCTACTTTTAAATAAAGTATTTTCTAATTTTTTGGATAATTCTGGGTTTTGTAAATCCTTAAAAAACAGGCATATAGTTCAAAGAAAACTATTAAACTAGCCATGAAAATGACTAGCCATGAATTCAATGGATTCTTGAATGTCAAATAATTCATTACTATGGATTGAAGTCCCTAGTACATGCTTGCTCTTCTTGCTCTATTCAGGAATTTCAAGATTAGGTTAAACTCTTATTAAATTCTTACCTTTGCTAGGTCTTTTTTGTGTGGCATTAGCATCTTCATGTACAAATGACTAACTCACTGATATTTAATAAGCTGATGTCAAAGATGGAATACCTACTTATTTTTTTAATGATGAGTAAAGATCACCATTTGGAAACATAAAACTCTTCTTCATTCAGTGTTCAAAATTAAATTGTATCCGGTTCATGAAAAGGTATATTTACTTAGTAATTTAATTGATGATATTCTCTGCCTCTATTTCAATCAACAGCTTAATCCATAGTGAATAAAAAAAGAAACATGTCTTCAGTCACTATTAGTTTACTAATGACTTAGAGGGCAAAACATCATGATCATTTGTTTTTTCAGGAACATAACTGGTAAAAATTCTTGTCCTTAGATAGTTTTGCTCTTCAATGATATGTATAAATAACTTTCGAATATGTATAAATATGTATACAATGTATACATATTGTATACAATTGTATTGTATAAATATGAATACAATGAATATGTATTCAATGATATGTATAAATAACTTTCGAATCTAGAGGGTTTTTTTAGTAATTTACCTCCCCCCCCCTTTCTGGTCAAACAAGAACTTCTATGGTAAAATAATAAAAATTGAATTTAACTATAAATGACATTAAGGATGGAGTAAGCAAGCAAATTTATCATCTTGTTAATTTTCCTAATGCCCCCCACAGATTGACAGACACGTAAACTACTCTCTCTTTTGCCTCTTTTGCCCATGCCTCACATTTGTCTCAGTGTCCAATTTGTTCCTTCACTTTACACACAAATAGCACCAGAGGCTTATTTCCCATTTGTTTATATGTCATGACTTTAGAAAAGACATCTCTGTGAGACTCTGAAATGACTGTCTGCTTCTAATCAAATGCTGCATTTAAACATTTTGTATTCTGAGTTTTTTTCAGAAAAGTATTTGCACAAGGAATTCTCAATAAAACTATTAATGTAATACTATGTACCTATATTTGCTTTCTTTTCATATTTTATATAAATGCTCAGGATTTGTATTGGCTACATTTTATTTTACAAACATAATAAAAGTATTCATTTTACAATTCATTGACTGAATGTCTATTGAGCTCCTTTTGTGAACTCAGACAACATGTTAAGTACAGCGCATTAAATTGTGACTAAATCTGTGAAGGTTTTTGTCCTGGTAAAATCTTAAATGTGATGTTGGAAAGACAGAAATACATAAAATAACAAGTAAATCAATTAATCTGCATACCTTCTGACCTTTAATTACATTTAGAGATAATATCAGAGAGTGATGGGCACACTGGTTGCTTGAGTTTTTTTATAAACAGTAAATCTTAGCTTTAACAATTAGGTTCCTTATACATCAATATGTATTATTATATTACACTGTATATATGGCATATATAACTTATAATTTTACTTTAATATAATATACATATAATATTGCATAAACTAAACTATCTGAATTTCTTTTTAAACATGAAAAGTTATAAATTTCACTAATACACTTTTGATAGTTCTGCTTAAAATATTCAATATCTATTTTGAGAAATGTAAAGGGCTAATTTTTTTTCTTTTAAGCATAGTAGGGTTATACATTATTTCATGGTTTTAGTGAGATGATTTCAGAAATGTATGTGTTTCAAACCTTTCTATAGTTGTATGTCTGGGAACTCCAATATTAATTTTCCAGAGTGATTGATTTTAATTTCATTTTTCAGTGAATAAACACAAATTATATTGGACAAGATTCCAATCTGAAGATCAATAAGTCTTAGTTCCACACTACTGGAAGCTAAGAAGAGAGTTTTGAGAGTCTAAATATCATTTTGAGAAGAATGACAACATATAAGCCAATTGAAAGAGACTTTTTTGAAGGTAAGTGAATGTTAATAATGTTGAAGGGCAATGGGAAAGCAATGACTTTTTAAGGACAACTAAACTGATGTCAATGTGAAAGAATCTTAGGGACCCAAGAACATGGACACAGTCCTCCCTCAGAGCAATAGAGCATCGCCGTTGAGGTATGACAAGATAACTACAATACAGATTGAGAAAGGCACATGCTGCAAACAAAGCAAGAAAACAGTAGTTTAAAATATGCTCTAGAATTTATTACATATTCCAAAATGTGCTGTTGAAATATTAATGAATGAAACAACCTGAAGAAATTGAATATTAATTCCCTCCCTCTCTCTTTCTGTGTGTAGACTTTTGCCCTCCCCCCCAAACATACCAACATACTGTAGGAAGAACATAAGGCAAATCAATTTCTTCCACTTAACACAATATATATTCTATGAGAACAGAGCTATTGCATGCCTCATATCTCTCTAGCTCTCCATTAGTCCAAACAGTGTCTAGTTCACAATAAGCGGCCAAAATATTTTTTAAAATATTTTTCATAAATAAATGAACCACTCTTGTGTCAAAAGTTGGAGATCCTAATGAGTATAGCTATAGTTCTTACTATAAGATACAAAGACAGGTGCTCAGAATCCGAAACAGAGAAACATTGATTTATAACTAAACTGCTTATTTTTGTAAGCAACACAAGTAATAGCAAGGATGTTTTGTATGCACACTATACAGTAGGTCATAAAGTATAAATATAGATAAAAAATATACAAAGCTTGAAGTTATAACTAATCTATTAATTTAAAATTGTATTACATTTTTAAATAGTTCTAATTCTCTCAAGCAAAATCATATAATTAGGAGATTATAAAATATAGCCAGTAAATGTTTGACAAGAAAAGTCTATCTAAAAATTCAGTAAGGCAGGACTGAAAGAGTATAATGTCAGAAAAGGAATAAAACATTATACTTTTATCACTTTCTTCAGTAGGAATGAGGTGACGCCTTGGAGAATTCTGATTCCCATTTAAAATTGCACCAAAAACCATTAAGATATCTAGGAATAAACCTAACCAAAGGGGTAAAAGATCTGTACTCTAAAAGTTATAGAACATTTATGAAAGATATCAAAGATGACACCAAAAAAAATGGAAAAACATTCCATGCTCTTGGAATGGAAAAACAAATAGTGTTAAAATTTCTACACTACCCCTAAAACAATCTACACATTTGTGCAATCCCTATCAAATACCACCAGCATTTTCACAAAGCTAGAACCAACACACCTAAACTTTGTATGGAACCACAAAATACTCCGAATAGCCAAAGCAATCTTGAGAAAGAAAAACAAAGCTGGAGGTATTACAATTTCAAACTTCAAGCTATATTACAAAGTTGTAGTCCTCAAGACAGTATGGTACTGGCACAAAAACGACACACAGATCAATGGAACATGATAGGGAACCCAGAAATGAACCCACAACTATATGGTAACAATATCCAATGAGAAAAAGACAGCCTCTTCAACAATTTCTGTTAGGAAAACTGGACAGCAACATGCAGAAGAATAAAACTGGACCACTTTCTGGTGCCATACACAAAAGTAAATTCAAAATGGGTGGAAGACCTAAATATGAGAGAGGAAACCATCAAAACCCTAGAGAAGACAGGCAGCAACCTCTCTGACATCAGCTGCAGCAACTTCTTGCTAGACATATCTCTGGAGGCAAGGGAAACAAAAGCAAAACTGAGCTCCTGGAATCTCAACAACATAAAAAGCTTCTGCACAGTGAAAGAAACAGTCAACAAAACTAAAAAGAAATCTACAGATGGGGAGAAGGTATTTGCAAATGACATGTCTGATAAAGGGTTAGTATCCAAAATCTATAAGGAACTTCTCAAATTCAACAGCTAAAAAGTAAATAATCAGTTAAGAAATGGGCAGAAGACATGAACAGACATTTTTCCAAAGTACACATACAGATGTCTAACAGACACATGAAAAGATGCTCAACATCACTCATCATCAGGGAAACACAAATCAATTTTTTTTTAATTTTTATTTATTTATGATAGTTACAGAGAGAGAGAGAGAGGCAGAGACACAGGCAGAGGGAGAAGCAGGCTCCATGCACCGGGAGCCCGATGTGGGACTCGATCCTGGGTCTCCAGGATCGCTCCCTGGGCCAAAGGCAGGCGCCAAACCGCTGCGCCACCCAGGGATCCCCTGGAAACACAAATCAAAATCACAATTATGTACCACCTCACAACTGTCAAAATGGCTAAATTTAACAATGTAAGAAACAATAGATGTTGGCAAAGATGTGGAGAAAGGGGAACCCTCTCACACTGTTGTGGGAATGAAAACTGGTGTAGCCACTCTGGAAAACAGTATGGAGGTTCCTCAGAAAGATAAAAATAGAACTACCCTATGACCCAGCAATTGTACTACTAGGTATTTACCCAAAGGATACAAAAATAGTGATTCAAAAGGGGCACATGCATCCCAATGTTTATAGCAGCAGTATTAATGGCCAAATTAGGGAAAGAGCCCAAATGTCCATCAACTTATGAATGGATAAGGAAGAAGTGATGTACATATACACAATGGAATGAAGTCTTGTCATGTGCAATGACATGGGTGGAGCTAGAGTGTATTATGCTAAGTGAAATAAGGCAGAGAAAGACAAATATCACAATTTCATTCATATGTGGAATTTAAGAAACAAAATAGATGAACACAGGGGAAGGAAGAGAACAAAGAAGAGAAAGATGAAGGCAAACTATTAACTAGAGAAAACAAATAGGGTTGCTGGAGGGGAGGGGGTTGGGAGGTGGGCTAAATGGGTGATGGGTTTTAAGGAGGGCATTTGTGATGAGCACTGGGTGCTGCTATATGTAAGAGATGAATCACTAAATTCTATTCCTGAAACCAATAACTAACTAGAATTTAAATGAAAACATAAAACATGAAAAAACCACAAAAACTAATTTCAAACTAATTTTCTATAAACTTAAGTGTTTTTAATCCATATTTCCTAAATCAAAAACAAGCAAACTTAAATCCTATAAATCCTGTAATATACTAAATTAATTCTATCAGTAACCATATAAATAGTTGCTATTTAAGAAATTTAGTTTTTAGAATTTTATATCACAATAGACATATAAAGAAAGTTATCTAGTTTTCTATTTCAAATAGCACAGCCTTATTTCATCTAATTCCCCTTAACAACTGTCTGAATGTCTGTCAATTGGTAAACATGAGAAGCTTTGGACGTGGCCCTAACACATAGAGACAGATGACTTAAATAGATTTACAGAACAAAAAAGAGGGACCTATTGTTCTACTCTGTTTGTCTCTTGTCTGTACACAAATTACTTATGACACCTTTGGATGGATTGCTCAGTTACAGCTTCTGAGAAACTAGAGGAACTTTAGCATCCACTGTTCAATGTGGTTTTGTAAACTCACAGAAGTAATGGAGGTGGCAACTTGGTGTGCTTTTTGTAGGAACTGGTTTATAGAAAGTCCCATAACTTCAATTAAATTTTTTAAAATCTAAGCTCATTACAACTCCACTTCCATAAACACAGATGAGCTTATTTACCTATACACAGACACCAACACAAACTCACACTCTAGTCTCCAGACACTCTTGAATCTAGGACGTAGGAATTACTTACTTTTTTTTCTGTGCAGCATTCCCTCTGCCTGGAATTCCACTCACCATTACTGTTAGTACCTTGTTTATATCTTCCTGATACCAATTATCTGACCTTGTAGATCACTGTGTGTAAATCTTTCTATGCCACTATATTTTAAATTTGTTGAATGGAATATCTTTCTATCATCCTATGACATTCACATATACCTGGCACATGCTTTCTCAGTAGTTATGAATGATAAAATATGTTTCTAAAATTGTTTAATAAGAGATTTTTATCATTGGATGTATATGTCACATAGAAAGTGATACTCTAGAGGGCAGCCCTGGTGGCCCAGTGGTTTAACGCCACCTTTGGCCTGGGGTGTAATCCTGGAGACCCTGGATTGAGTCCCACGTTGGGCTCCCTGCATGGAGCCTGCTTCTCCCTCTGCCTGTGTCTCTGCCTCTCTCTCTCTGTGTTTCTTATGAATAAATGAATAAAATCTTAAAAAAAAGAGATACTCTAGAAAAAAAAGAAGTATAAAATCATTGTGTTTACATACTATATATTTGGAGTTATACTAATCTATTCATATGCCAAGATTTTTCAATATTCAACTGTTTTTTCATTTATGTAATTCATATAATTTCAACTTTATATAAAAGTTATCATTTTATAAAATCAGATGTTGTTTATCTGTATCTACGTATTATGTATATTAAATAGATACCATATAACTATGGTATATAGACCCATCACAAAGGAAGTTTCAATTAATGAAATCATAAATTTCACATTGCAGTGATATATTGTTACTGGTTTTTCATTGTTTTATTAAGAAGAATTTTTCCCTATGTGATTTTTTTTTTTAAGATTTTATTTATTTGGTACACAGAGAGAGAGACAGAGACAGAGAGAGAACAAGCAGGGGGAGCAGTATAGGGAGAGGGAGAAGCAGGTTTCCCACTGAGCAGGGAGCCCAAAGCAAAGCTCAATCCCAGGATCCTGGGATCATGACCTGAGCTGAAGGCAGACATTTAACTAACTAGGCCACCCAGGTGCCCCCACCCCATATGATATTTTAAACATAAACTTTGCAGTTTTAAAATAAATGTATAACCTAATTATAAACATTAAATATTAGGCAGCCTTAAAGTCAGTGACTATGACCAGAAAATATTAATTTAATAGCCAAAAATTTCCATGTTATCATGAGAATGATGTATTCTTTTAAGTCATGATTTATAAGGAGTCAACAGTAACATATTTTAACCAGTTTCTATTAAGTTTTATTTCTTTTTTTTTTTTTTAAGTTTTATTTCTAAAGGTAGCTAACTCAGTGACAGTTTTGTCATTTCCATTTCTGCTCTCGGTTTCATCACTTGGCAATTTGTATGGATTACCCAGCCTTTCCCCAAAGAACAGTGAGGCTTGAATATAAATTAAGTCCTAGAGCATTCTCTTTCAAGTGTAGGATCACTGGGTTAATCTCTACATGAAATAGGCTGGTTGCAGAATGGAAGATCTGCCATGTGGACTAACGCTGGCAAAGTCAATATATTTTAGGGGATTTATCATGACACACTTTTCAAAGTTTCTTCATAAGAACCCTGTGTGGTCTACACTAATCTAATGACTTTGATTTTGTTTGATATTTAATTGAAACACAGCTTTATCTTGTATCTTTATGTTTTCGGGCAAACAAAGAACTAAAGGGACTGATCCCTTTGGACTACTGCTTTTGGCAATAGATCTGACTCAAAGCATGCACACTATTTCATTATTTCATTATTTCAGTTTGTTTTATTTTAGGTAATAATTCCAAGATGATAACAGATGGGATATTAGGATGGCAGCAGATTAAAGGTTAAAGGAATGGTGGTTAGACATTTTCAAAATAATGCCCACACTAAAAGTATCTAATGAATGATGCAGGATACATCAATCCCTCCTTTTAAAATCTCTATCCCTAGATATGAATATTTAAAGAAGCAGAAAGATTATGTATAGCATAACAATAGGATGTAGCTTCAGGAATATATTGGTATATTTAGAAATCCCTATTTGAATGAGATGCTCACTATTTTTCCACATTCATTTGGGCAATATGGTTTACAGAAAAGATTAGTGGTTGCACAATTTCTAGTGCTCTGCTAATGTTACCAGGTAAAGGGAAAAAACGGTAACTTAAGAAGCAATTTATAATACAGTAGATAAATCTTCTAGCTAGCCAAGGTTGCTTTACTAATACTTAAGGTATTATTTCTTCACCTATTATCACTGCAGCTCAAGGAATAATATCTCTCACTAGCATCTTATTTTATTATGTAAAAGAGCTGTTTTGCCAGAAAAGCAAATCAGAACTGTGAGAAATTTTGCTACCAATGGCTAAACACTGATCAACAGGATACTTCAGATGTGAGGCAACCAGGAAGAAAATTCCATCTCTTTTATCTCGTATGTAGATGCTTCAAGACATACTTCCAGTTGCAAAGTTTCTACAAAATTCCTCCATGTGAACAGACTCATTCATCCAATGAGGAAATGCTCTTTTTGTTAGTTCTTATGAAGCAATAACTCAAAAGCAATGATTTACATTATTTCTTGCGCCACTTGCATTTCTCATCATGTTTGCTTCCCTGGGCTGTACCTCCCAGATCAAGCAATGTCTTATATTCACGTGTCAAACTTTGGTACCTAGATATTATCATCAAATTTGGAAAACATACAGAAATCTTTTATTTATTTATAAGTCTGTTATTTCTCTCTTGCCTTTAATGTGCATTAAAGTGAATGATACTTTCCAAATTTATAGCATTGTTATAGGTTAAACTGTGACACCCCCTCCCCCGCAAAAGTCTATGTTCAAGTCTTAACCCTCAGCATCTCAGAATCTGACCTTATTTGGAAATGGGGTCTTTTCAGATGTAATTAGTTAAAGTGGGGGTCATTAGGCCCTAATCCAAACTGACTGCTGTTCTTGGAAAAAGGGGACATTTGGAGACACACAGTTAACACTATGAAGGGTGATAAAGGCAGAAGGGTGATATTTCTACAAGCCAAAAATGCCAACAACTGCCAGTGATTCACCAGAAGCTGGGCAGGAAAATGGGATAGTTTCTCCCTCACTGCCCTCGGAAGAAACTACCTTCCAGCTTCCAGAACTGTGAGACAGTAAGTTTCTAGTTTCTGTTGTTTAAGCCGCTGTCCTGGTGGTAATTCCTTATGGCAGCCCCAGCAAACTAATGTAATCATTTACATTTCTCTTTACTTAAAGTATTAAACAGAACATCCAATACCATAAAGGACAGCAAAAATGACAGTAGCAATCCATGTTTTATTTCTGACCTTAAATGTCTGTTAAGTGTCTTAAGTGTCTGTAACCCTCTTAATTTAGTTTTTCTATAGGAGGAAATTTTATTCTCCTCCTAGTGTTTTTAGAATTTTAATCTTACTTACATTTTGAAATTTTTCAGATACATTTTTTACAAATATTGAAACCATGATATAATTTTCCCCTTTTTAGGGTATTGATATAATTACATTAGTGATATAGACATATAAAATCATATATAACCATTTTTATATAAACAATTTATAAAACTATTTTTTCAGTTCTTGGGAAAAATCCTACCTGATCACAATGTAAAATTTTTTTAAAAAATTATATTTGGATTTTTGCCATTTATATTAATAAATAAAATCAATATTTTTTCCCTAGTACAATCTTTGGTATAGTGCCAAGATTATACTTACTGTATCAAATGAAAACTTGAGTTTCCTGATGTTTATACTTCCTGGAACAAATTTATTTGAAAATTTCATAGAGCTCGTATTTATAATCATCTTGCCCTGGGTTGATTTATATTTATTTACTCATCATAGGTCTTTTAAAGTTTTGTATTTTCTTTTATTACATTTTCACACTCTATATTTTCTGGGAATGTTTCCATTCTATCTATGCCTTCAAATTTATCAGTACATAATTGTTTGTGAACTTTACAATTTGATTAAAGTTTATTATAATTCTTGTTATTTCTGTTTTCAATCTAAATTATATCAATTAATATTTATTATATAAAAAGATCCCCCAAAACTTACTGACATACAACAAGGCACCATTTATTTCTCTCTCAAATTTATTGATCAGCTGTGGGTTCTCAGGTCTGGTTAGCCTGGGTGATGTGTCTTTTGATTTCAAGCATTTGGGGTCAAGTGGTAGGTCAGCCCTCTCCTTGGTTTGCTGATGGCTGCCTTCTCATTGTGTGCTCACGTGGTGGGACCTTTGCTCTCTGTGTCCTAATCTTTTTTTTTTTTTTTAAGATTTTATTTATTCATGAGAGACAGAGAGAGAGAGAGAGAGGCAGAGACATAGGCAGAGAGAGAAGCAGGCCCTAGGCAGGGAGCCCGTTGTGGGACTTGATCCCAGGACTCCAGGATCATGCCCTGGGCCGAAGGCAGGCACTTAACCACTGAACTATCCAGGCATCGTTTGGAGTCCTAATCTTATAAGAACACCAGACATTGGACTAGGGCCCACTCATTTTAACTTAATTACTTCTTTAAAGGCCCTGACTCCAAATACAATGACATTCTAAGATACTAGGGATGAGGGTTTCAATACATGAATTTTGGGGAAACACAATATAGCTCATAATATCTGTATACTGAAAATTATGAAATATTGCTGGGAGAAACATAAAAGACATAAACAAATGGAAAGATCTATCATTCTCTCAGCTCAGAGTTTGCATCATCTACAGTTACTAACATATTCATTCTCTCCAAATTGATCTATATATTTAACACAATCTCAAAAATTCTAACAAGATATTTTTGTAAATGCTTCAAGCTGATTCTAAAATTTCTATGAGAATGCAATGAATTTAAGATGATTAAATCAATTTTGAAAAAGGACTAGGTTGGTGTATTTACACTCGTATTTTAAGGCTAGCTATCAACCTATACTGATCAAAAGAATATATTATTGGCATTCAGAATTCATACAGGAATTCTAGAAATAGACTGCATACATGCATGTGTGTGTGTATTTTCTGAAGACATTTTAAAACGTCTTTTCTTTCTAAAAGACATTAAGAAAGTGAAAACATGCCACATATGTGAATATATATATATATATATATATATATCTGAAAAGGAATTTTATCTTGAATATATAAAGAACACTTACATAATAACATACCAATAAGAAGTAAAATAACATAAAAGATTAATATCCAAAGGAATGTTTGATGGCAAACAAGCACCTTATCTACACAAATACTTGTGCATGAATATTTATCACAATTATTAATAACATTTCACCAACTGGAAACAACTCAAATATTCACTAAAGGTGAACGGATAAATATATTGTAGTAATCTATTCAATGAAATGGTTTTTGGCAAAAAAATGAATGAATCATTGATTCTGAAAAATAATGATGAGTTTTAAAAAAATATATGCAGAGAAAAAAAATGTCATTCACAAAAGACTACATTCTGTATAATTGAATTTATTATTAAGCCCCTGAACAGACAAAACAGACAATCTATGTCAACAGACATCAAAAGGTGGTAGCCAGAAACTGGGAGTGTGTGAGGCAGAAAGAGAGAAACATCACTGGAAAAACAAGAGGGAAACATTAGGGTGACAGAAATGTTACGTATCTTGTTTTGGGGTTGGCTACCTACGTTTATAGTTCTCTAAATTCACTGATCTGAATATTTAAGATATGTGCATTTTATTTTGAAGTAAATATATACCTATTACATATTTATTATCTATAAAACTTATTATGGATTTGTTGAATACAATAATTATTTTATATTTATTCATACTATAATACTACTTTATTCAAATTATGTTCAACTTTATAAAACTTCATATTATTTTAGGTCCAGCTCAAAATCCAGTTGTTTTGTAACATTTCTAAATATTTGACCTGCTGATGTGGTCTCTCCTTTCTATAAACTCCTATCTATACCATAAAATTCAGCACTTAAAAGCCTATGTGATATATTAGTTGATTAGATATATGTGATCTAGTAGAGTAAAACTCTACTAGAAATATAATAGCTTACATTTTTTCAGTAAAGTATTAAGTACTGTGTATAGATTACTGTAATATCAGTTTACAATAAAATTTATTAAAGTATTAAAAGTGAATAATTAAAATTATCTCACAAAAAGTAATTGATACACATTTTAAAATTAACACTGATTTTGCAGATTCATCAAATTTTTTACAGATATCCTATATCATTGAGAGTTATAGACCTGAAGAGTATATTCTATATTTCATTTTTTGATATACTAATCAGTGCCTATTTTAAAGTTGATTTTTTTCACTATGTGATTTTAGGTTTATTTTGGTATTAAACATTTGTAGCCTCTTACTTGTGCTAAGAGTTGAGTATAATAGTGCCTCTGACTTAAGAAACCAAAAAGAAACATGAATGACCATACTTGCTTAGCATCTCTTAGTACATGCAACACTTTTTTTTAATCTTATATTATAATATTTGTGGTAAGCATCTTTAACCAGTACAACTTTTTTTTTCTTTTTTTTTTCCTATACTGCAACCAAGTTTATGCTAAGGAGTTTTTCTATAATCCAGAGCTGTTCCTTTAGGTAAACCATTAAGGTGTAGGGCCTGAAATCATATCACATAGAAAGCTATATATAGAGAACATATCCACTGCCATAAAAAAGTTCTATTTTGATTAAAATACTACTACAGGGAAGCCCTGGTGGCTCAGTGGTTTAGCGCTGCCTTCAGCCCAAGGCGTGATCCTGGAGTTGCAGGATCGAGTTCCACGTCGGGCTCCCTGCATGGAGCCTGCTTCTCCCTCTACCTGTGTCTCTGCACCTGCCCCCCGTGTCTCTCATGAATAAATAAATAAAATCTTAAAAAAATAAAATAGAATAAAATAAAATACTACTGCAATAAAACATGGTGAACGCATTGTTTCCACGAAAGAGAAAAATCAGGAAACTGAAACTGTATCATACCATTTACCTTTCACATTTTAAAAAATGTTCACTAACATATTTACTAATTGTTTCAACATTTCTTTTTACACTATTTAATTCTCCCTAAATCTATCAGTCTTTATGTTTGATATGACATTGCTGTCACAATGTTGAAATTCTGTCCTCACAGCAGATGGCATCAGTTTAGGGTGTTACCAGCTTCTAATATTTAATTCAGTGAAAAGTCAAGGAAAAAGGATGCAGTAAGATGAATTTTATCTCAAATTATGAAGATTTCATATTGATGGTTACAAAGTTTCATGGCTAAAATAAAAACCTATTAATTCTAATTCTAGATAATCACTTGGAAATCGTGTGCTAATCTGACAAAAAATGGCACATAAATAGGATATTCTTGCTAAATTTTAATCCTGAAACAGACCAGTATTTACCAATAAATAACATTGACAGAAAATGAAATAATGAAAACATGATTCTTTAGGAAAAGGTTTATCTAATAAGTGTTTTACCTAATGGATACTGACCTTTAAAAATTTTTGAAAAGTATAACAAAACATCTAAAACTTTCTTGAGGGAAGGAAAATAATTAAAAGTAAAATGAATAACTCAAAGATAAAAATAATAGATTGCTCCATAATAAGTTGTCCTCTTGAGAGTAATATGCCTACACTACTGATTTAACACTGTAATATGGGGAAAGAATAAAGGCACAATAACGAATTTGTAGATTATTCATCAATACAATCTTACTCTACTCAACAAACTTTACTCTGTAACAGATATGGTGATAAGTCTTAAGAATATAAAGTGAAATAAATAAGATGCTTGTTCTCAAGGTATTTACACTCTAGCAGGAGAAACACTGCAAATATTTAAAATGACTATGATAACACCCTGACAGAGGTATGCATGGAGATATTTTGGATGTTCAACAAAGGAGGCTCTATTAACACTCATGAGACATCAAGACAAACATGTGGGGGTGCTTTTGAAGGAATAGTAGGTGTTATTCACACATGAAAATTTAAAATGTATTCCATGTAGAGAGAAAAGCATCATAAAAAAATGTAGAGATGGTAATGTCATTCTGCATTTGGGACACTGCAGGGGCCATTATAGTCTAGACTAAAGGGTGTAGAAGACAAGAGTAGGACACTGGAGGGTAGGCAGAAATCAGATTATGAAATGCATGATGTACAAAGCCAATATATTTGTGCTTACTAACAAATTTATTCAGAAATGTTTAAGTAAAAAAGTTATATAATTCTTTCCTCTCTTAGAAATATAAATGGCAATTATGGCAAAGACTGATCAGAAAGGCATCAAATTGGAAGAGAAAAATTCACTGGGAGGTGGCTGTAATGAAGGTACTAAAAAAATGAACTTGGACTAAGCTGTAATGGAGGAAAGGGAGACAATTTTAGCAAGGAGAAACTCAGGAATCATTTATAAGTTTCATGTCCAGAGATAAAAGAGATAATGTCCCACCTTCTAGCCTTATGCCACCACAATGGGCACTTTGCAATAGAGATGGAAGAAAAACAAAATTATGGTGGGGATGGAAAAGACTTTGATTATGATACACTGAATGTGACATATTTTTGGAACATCTTCAAATGGTTACACATACATACACCCATACATCCACGCATATGTGTATTAAAAAGTCACTACTTTGGGGGCACCTGGCTGGCACAGTTGGTTAAAGCTTCACACTCCTGGTTTTGGCTTAGGTTGTGATCTCAGGGTTGTGAGACTGAGTCGTGCATTGGGCTCCATGTTCAGTGTGGAGTTTGCTTGAGATTCTCTCTTGCTCTCCCTCTGCCCCTCCAGCTAATGCTCACTCTCTTTCTCTCTCTCTAAAATAAGTAAATAAATCTTTTTTAAAAATGTTACTGCTTTTGTAATCTTTCTAAAAATTAGATTTCTGAAACAGTACTCTGAGCAGGTAAGGGCTTAATTGGAAGGAGAAGGGAAAAAGAAATCTCTTACACTATACATCTTTATATGGAAAGTATCATTATGACAAAAGATGGGGAAAATCTTGGCCAAAACTTTTAATGCTGCTGAAGACAGATAAGCTTTAAAACTTTATTTTAAAAACACTGAAGAGGGGATCTCTGGGTGGTGCAGCGGTTTGGCGCCTGCCTTTGGCCCAGGGCGCAATCCTGGAGACCCGGGATCGAATCCCATGTCAGGCTCCTGGTGCATGGAGCCTGCATCTCCCTCTGCCTGTGTCTCTGCCTCTCTCTCTCTCTCTCTCTCTTTCTGTGACTATCATAAATAAATAAAAATTAAAAAAAAAAAAAACACTGAAGAGGGCAGCCCGGATGGCTCAGCAGTTTAACGCCACCTTTGGCCCAGGGCCTGATCCTGGAGACCCAGGATTGAATCCCGCGTCGGGCTCCCTTCATGGAGCCTGCTTCTCCCTCTGCCTGTGTCTCTGCCTCTCTCTCTCTCTGTGTCCCTCATGGATAAATAAATAAAATCTTTAAAATAAAAAATAAATAAAAACACTGACGGACTGTGGAATTAATGAGGATCAGATAAACTTAAAATGCAGAGTTGCTTGCCATTTCTGAGCATAGGCTGAAAATGCTGCTTGGCCCAGGCAGAGAGACTTTATTGTTGGAAAGAAAGCAATGATGTTTTGGCAGTTGGTTAGGGCTGGTATGATGGACTGCAACCAAGAGAGCTTCAAATTCATAGCTGGGCTTAACCATAACTTCTGGGTACAGTGAGGAGATGAATGGGATGAACTGGCCAGGCGGGATGAAATCTTCCAGAGCTTAGTAACACTTTAGGAGACAAAGTTCCACTAAAGGAAGGAATCTACCACACACACAAAAATAAATAAATAATATTTTCCTTTATGACTTTTGAAGTCATGTAAGACAAAAGGATAAAAAGCTAAGCACAAAATCTTAAGGGCAGAACTGAAACTCTTGAAGTCCCAAAGGTCTAACATGTCAGAGATCCATTAAGGGTCTTAAAAATACCTGGAGGGTCATCCTGAAGAACAAGAATGACTGGGTCTTACTAAACCAGCAACCTAGCTTTGGTTGCGGTGAATAGACTCTCAGCCTCAAAGGAAAACCCTCTCCTGTGGAAGATGTCATTTGAAGCTTCTATAATTTTTTGTCTAGCTATATAACAAAAACACATAATGTACATGAAATGTTAAGAAAATATGACCAAAAGTCAAAGGAGAGATAAAAGAAAGCAAATGCATAGATAACCTAGTCTCTGGGGATAGCAAACGAGATTTTTTTTATTTGTGATTACTACTTTGAAAAAATATATAGGAAAAGATCAGAAAAAAACTGATTAAAATTGAGGATTTCAACAGTGAAGTAAAATGGATGAAAACGAAAACAAAACAAAACAAAACAAAAACCCAAATGGGTATTTTAAAACTGTAAAATACAACTAGGTGCTTAATGAGTTTCACAGCAGAATACAGAATTTGTAAACATAAGCAACTCAATATAAAAATATATAAACAGAATACTCTAAGAAAGAAAAGAATGGGGGAAAAAAGAACAGAGCAAAAATATATACTCTTTGAATACACAAGTCTGAATAACTGATTAGCTTTGGGGGCATACTGACTCAGAATCAATAGGAAGGGCCTTGTGTGTTGTGGGAAATGTTCTGTATTTCAATTTTGGTAGTTACTATACATATATAGCCATCTATAAAAATTGAGTTGTATATTTAAGATTTTTGCACTTTATGTCTGCTATGGGTGTATTTAGTTTGCAGCAATACGTCAAGTTGAACATCGCATGTGCACTGCCTATATGTATAATGCAATTCCACAAAACACTAAAACATATTTTAAGAATAATTTATTGCTGGGCAGCCCCAGTGGCGCAGCGGTTTGGCACCGCCTGCAGCCTGGGGTGTGATCCTGGAGACCCACATCGGGCTCCCTGCATGGAGCCTACTTCTCCCTCTCTCTGCCTGTGTCTCTGCCTCTCTCTCTCTATGAATAAATAAATAAAATCTTTTAAAAAAAGAGTAATTTATTGCTAAAACAAGTA
The DNA here is from genome assembly GCF_003254725.2 of Canis lupus dingo. Taxonomy (NCBI): domain Eukaryota; kingdom Metazoa; phylum Chordata; class Mammalia; order Carnivora; family Canidae; genus Canis; species Canis lupus. The sequence goes on from NC_064248.1 coordinate 45,159,942, forward strand.
TAGTAAGTAAGATTGATTCAATCGACAAATTTCTTAAGTATCTTGTAATTTTGCTGGGGTCAGCTAATTAATAGTTTTAAGATCCAATGAGTAAAATATGTGTGATGATATAAAATAAAGTGACATAATAATTTGTTAAACCATTACAGGTATGATGTGAAGGCAAAAAGAAAAAAGTTATTGATTAAAGGAGAATGAATTTACTTTACCTGCATGGTTTCAAAAAGTATTCTTAATCAGAAATGACTCGGAAGGGCAGCCCGGGTGGCTCAGCGGTTTAGCACCACCTTCAGCCCAGAGCCTGATCCTGGAGACCTGGGATCGAATTTCGCATCGGGCTCCCTGCGTGGGGCCTGCTTCTCCCTCTGCCTGTATCTCTGCCTCTCTCTCTCTGTGTCTCTCATGAATAAATAAATAAAATCTTTTTAAAAAAGAAAAGAAATGACTCGGAATTAGCCATTTTCTAAAGCTTTATAGGTATGTGTTAATAAACTATTATGTTTTACATATTTATATGATAATTCCTTCTAAGTATTTACCATAGATTAAGAAATGTTGCTTTATAACACATCACTTTGAGTTATTTATTTAACATATATAAAAAAAACTGGGTATATAAAATTTTCTGTCACTGTGCATCTTTCAACAAACCCTCAGCAGCCTACAGCACTACACGGATGAGGTGACAGGTTCCGTCTGTCAGCAGTATCTGATATTCATGTCATTTTTTAGTGATAGATTCCCCCCCTTCCTCTTTTGGAGGAAGAAGACTACTTCTAAGAATGACAAAATGCAAGGTTTGAAATGTGATAGGCCACTTTATAACGTGGTTTCATGACTGACTGTAACTAGTACTTTTATGTCACTTTCTGACATACTTTAAAAATACAATTGTTGGAAATGCTAATAATTCAGTTCAGTTGGAGAGTGTTTCCTTCTTTTCAAAGAAGTACTACAAACACTTGATTCAGACACACACACACACAAAATACATTATAAAGGGGTTATCTGAGAGAATAATCAGATTTGCTTAAGCGGCTTATTTGTCATTACTTATGAAGAAGAGAAGTAACAATGAACTCTGAGTACATTAGGGAACACAAAGAGTAAGTCAATTTAGAAATATTCAAAAGTAGAATAGACTATTTTTTGGGCTATTTTACGTACACTTATTCTGAAGTTTTTTAACAAACTACTTGTGTATTTAGATATTAGAGTAGATAACTAGCCTTTTGTTGAAGACTAGCCCTATATTGGTGATTTTGGTTTAAAAAATATGCATTTATAAATTTATATAACACTGTCCATTAATTACTCTGTGTTAGGTTCTAATATTTGCATTCTAGTCTTTGAGGTGAGAGCACAGCATTATTTTGCACCCAATAATCTGTATCTCCTTAATTACCTACCACCTTTTTAACATCCACTTTTCTTCTATGTGACAAAAGTTCTGAGTCATCTTCTCCCACTGGAAACTTATGTAAGAGTTGGATAAGGGAGCATGAGGCAAGGAAAAACAGGACAAAGATTTAGTCAGTGATATACAACACATCTATGCTGTTTTGTAACCAGTTATGGTTAATTCTTCAAATTTTGAAATGGTGGCATTTTATTTGGCACCGCTTGGGAATCAATATATGGAGTACCTCTCAGACTGCATCATCTTCTGAGCATAGAGGATACAAATAGTCCTTTACCCATTATTGGCCATCTTTGAATCTTGTGACTCCAGTGCCATAGTCACAACATGCTAGATCAATTATTTCCCTTAGAAATTAAAGGCATTTCATGATGTTTTGGTGTCCTTTGTAGAGAAACCAACTCATTAATATGTTTATCCATTGAGTAGTGAGTGTATCAGGATTTATTCAGCTGAAAGTAACAAAAACTGGCCCAAAGTGGCTTGAACCACAGGAAATGTATCATTCACTTAAGTAGCTATTTGAGGAGCAGAGCCACTCAAGAACAACACTGAGGCATAACTATATCATTACATGAAACCTTTCTCAGCATATTATCTTTAGATCTCAGGCTTCAAACTTCACAGCTCTCGGACGGCTGTCACAGTTTCAGGCATCATGTGGTCCCAAGACAGCATGGGGTATGAAATGGAAGTAAATCGGAGCAAAAGTGTCTTCTCATGACACTCAATTTTTATTAGGAAACAAAAACCTTTCTCAGAAGCTCTCTAATAGGCAACCCCTAATTTCTCACTCACATTCTATTTCACTGGGAGTCAGACAAGCATAACTGAACTAAAGCAATTATGAATAATAACCATAACTGACCACTGGTACCTAAACAAAATAGAGCTTCTGTTAGCAAAAATATATGAGTGATGGCTATTAAGTAGACAACCAAAGATGTCAGCATCTGCCACAGATGATCATTATGTAATCAAATCCATAATAGAGAGTTTAAACACATGGCTAAATAGATAACACAGTGAAAGGAGAGACATAGTTAAGAAGTGCTGAAAGTAGAAATCATAACAGACAAGGGAGGAAAGAGTCATCAGTGTGGCAGGTTACTAGACCAAAAAGCAATAGATGTCTGATTCAAAGGCAACAACAAAATTACTGGCTCACTATATCTACTGTCTGGGTCATTAGAGTTGCTTATGGGTCACTGGAGCTACTTTTATGGTCTGAATGGTGATAAATGATTTTCTAGTGCTCTTTGATATCTTGCCCTTTTGATAAGGCATTGGGTTTTCTCTCTCCTTGGCTTCCCTGTGTTCTCTTAACATAAGTACCACCACCTGAGTAACAGGAGAATACTTGTGCCTCTTGAAAACTAAAAGCGCTAATATAGAGCTACTATTTGGACTACAATTCTTAGACAAATCATCCAGTGAATATTTCCTAACTCCTCACTGCATGCCTTACACTATACTTAGTTCTTGTTATAAAGGGTAAACGAGCCAAAGTCTTTCCCCTCATAGAACTTCATTCTATTCTAAGAGAGACAGTATTCAATAATAATACATATAAATTAGTAAAATATTTTCGTAGATGTGATGTCGAAGATGACAATGATGTTGAATATCATCATGTGCTAAGAAAGATCCTAAGCACCTTTTTTTGTTATTATTGCATTAGTTACCATTTTAATGTAGCCACCCTCTGTGTCTATTTTATCAGTGAGATGATGAGATAGTGATACAATCTATAAAGTGAATGAAAAAGATAAGAGGATTTTGTGAATGCTGGAATGAAAATTGATGCATAATTGTGTAAAAGAGAAAAAAGATACAAAAAGATGAGAGATCTGGAGAAATATGTATGGACAGAGAGAAGAGCAAGACTAAAGTCTATACACTTGCAACGAGTTTGGTGTTTTGAAGAATCGTTAGGAGGTCAAACTGGATAAAGTCCAGTGAGCAAGAACAACAATGTAAGAGAGCAGGCCCCACAGTTATGCAGTAAAAGATTATGCAAAGCTTCTTAGACCATAATAAGAGGTTTAATTTTATTCTGAGAGCAGTGGGAAGTTATAAAATGGTTCAAAATAGGGAATGATGTGTTTAACTTATTTATCTTTTATTTTTATGTGTGTGTGTGTGTGTGTGTGTGTGTGTTTAACTTTTTAAATGATCATTCTGGCTGCTGCCTGGAAAACAGAGTCTAAGGCAACCAACTTGGAAACAAATCAACCAGCTAGTTACTAAGATAGTGCTGACAACAGGTGATGGGTGGTAACAACAAGAAAAAGTGAATGGAACTAGTTAAATTCAGGATATATTTGAAGATTGTACCCAAAGTACTTCTTGATAGATTAAATATGAGATAGAAAAGAAAAGAAGCAAAGATAACACTTAGCTTTGGGCATGACAAATTGCTGAATGGTAGTCTCTTTTACTAATCTGAGAATATGGAAGAATCAGTTTTACTTTTTTTTTTTTTTTAGTGCAAGGCAGTGTTGCATAGAATGACTAAACCTGAAAATTCCTTTTGAGATATCTATTCAGTGTCTAAGTAAAAGTGTCAAATGAACATTTTTTTCTTTATAGACTCAATAAGATGATTATTAGATCTGTTTTTCTCAATAGGATATTATTCATTTTTATTCATTTATCTATTCAGTCATTCAAGAAAAAAAAATGTACAAATTATTTTAGGCCTTTAGTAATAGCTTCAGATATTTTTAGCCCTCTCCTCCCAACCGAGCTTTATTTCACAAACCATCTATAGTACACATTTATTAAGATAATTTACTAAGAATGTATCAAGCTGGACTTTTTATCCTAATTTGAACTTTCTCTTCTGTTTGTCCAATGACCATGTTGAACTTTGTTCAACCCCTGTGATGCTGGAAAACAGGAAATGTTAAGAAATTCTCTCGCATTGTGTGTCCCAAGAAATGGCTTACAGCACAGACCACCCCTCCCTGTAAGACTGAGGTGAGACTCAAGAGGCTCCATTGTTTATCTGTGATAAACCCAGACACAGACCATCCAACTCTCCATTCGTTGCTTCACAAATGATTAGTTTAACTACTTGTTCTCCACTAATTAATCAGAACAGAATGCTTATTAACAAAACATTAAGATTCTTGCCCTAGATCCTTAATTTTGGCCCATCCTCACCCTGAGCCAACATATACCTCTTCTTAAAGGCCTCTTCCAAGAACAGACTCACTGCCTGATAAAACATGCTTTGATCTACTATCCAAACATGGCATTTTTCTCATCCCACTTTCCTACTACACTCAGTTCATCTGGCCTTGTTCAGTTCCCTCCATAAAAGAAAATCCATTTTTCCCCAACCCATCAGACATTTGCAGAGCTTATTTCAGCGTTCTCTCTAGTGCAGCAGTCCTACTCCCACCCCATCTCAACAGTCCTTTCCTTCTCCATTCAATAATGCTTTTGAATATCTCCCCTTACTAAGCCTGGATTTACTTATTTGACACTAGGTACTCGACTTTGGTCTAAAAGATCTACAACCATCTTTGACTTATTATATCAACTGTAATTTCTTACACTAACAAAATTCTACCTCATTCTGTTTCTCCAGAATGTGTTTACCTTCACCTTTCCACTCTCCACAAGAATTAGATAATATTATCACAACACAAAGAGCCATAGAACAGGGAATCAGGGCAGTCGAGGTGGCTCAGCACTTTAGTACCACCTTCCACCCAGGATGTGATCCTGGAGACCCTGGATTGAGTCCCACGTCGGGCTCCCTGCATGGAGCCTGCTTCTCCCTCTGCCTGTGTCTCTGTCTCTCTCTCTCTCTGTGTCTCTCATGAATAAATAAATAAAATCTTAAAAAAAAAAAAAAAGAACGAGGAATCAGCCACTCTAACTAAAGAGTGTAACCATTTTACCCCTTGCTCAACATTGCCAGATGATTTTTCCCTAAATGATTTTCCCTAAATCTCTTCTTCTTCTGATCTACATGTCTACATATAAAATGTTGAGAAAAGAACCACAACAATTTCCTAGCCTGTCTAAAAAGAAATACAGGGAAGAGAAAGCAGGTGGGATTGGATACCTTAGCCTGGGATCTGGGAAACAGGTGAAGGGAGAAGAACTCAGATATATGTTAGAACATCATTTAAATGCATGGCCATTAAGGGGCACCTGGGCAGCTCAGTCAGTTAAACATCTTGCCTTCAGCTCAGGTCATGATCCCAGGGTCCTGGGCTGGGGCCTTACTTCGGGCTCCCTGCTCAGTAGGGAGTCTGCTTCTCTCTCTCCCTCTGCCTCTCCCCCTGCTTGTGTGTGTGCTCTCTCTCTCTCCCTTTCAGAGAGATAGAGAGAGAGAGAGAGAGAGAGAGAGAGAGAGAGTCTATACTGAATAAAAAAGAAAACTGGAAGAAAAAATAGGAGGATTTCAAAGTATGAAATTCCAATTGAAGAAGGAACACTAAGAAAATTATTTTGAGGATTTCTTAGAGGGTGATAAAACAAGATGGTGACTTAGGAGTCTCCAAAACCCCCTCCCTCTATGAACACATCAAATATACAGCTACACCTCAGGGAATTACCTCTGAAAGAAATCCAAAAACTCACTGAATGACGACTCCACAGTGGGCAAACAAGAAAATACATCAAAAGGGTGGGAGAGGTGGAGATACATTCTGACTATAAATTCCACCCCTGGAGTCAGGTATTATGTCTGCTTCCCAAGGGATGGGTTCCCACACTGTCCAGCTCTGACAGTTAATCAAGGTTTACATTCATGAGACCCAAAGGACTGTGGCAAACTAAGGAGTTCTTAACTGGTTATCTTTTCAGGGTTCAACTAAGAGAGAACAGACAATAATGCCCACCTCTTAGCCTTTTCCTGAAAGAAGTCCATCTACATACTTTTTCCCCTCTCATTTTTATTTAAATTCTAGTTAGTTAATATATAATGTAAGATTGGTTTCAGGAGTAGAATTTGGTGATTCAACACTTAACATAACAACACCCAGTGCTCAACACAAGTGCCCTCCTTAATATCCATCATTCATTTAGCCCATCCCCCCCCACCTTCCCTCCAGCACCCCTCCGTGTGTTCTCTGTATTAAGAGTCTCTACAGTTTGCTTCCTTCTCTTTTTTAACTCCCTTCCCCAATGTTCACCTATTGTGTTTCTTAAATTCCATTTTGAGTGAAATCATGCAGTATTTGTTTTTCTCTGACTTACTTCACTTACCATAATTATACTCTAGCTCCATCCATGTCACTGCAAATGGCAAGATTTCATCTTTTTGATGGCTGAGTCATATTCCACTGTGTATATATTCCATCTGCATACTTTAAATATTACTGCCTAAGGGTCAGGCTTCTAATTTATCATGAATCCAGGGTCTGTCTCTGATCCTCTCAGGGAATGAGGAAACCAAGAGACACCTTCTCAACCATCTCCCTATACCACACCATAAGACACCAGTATTTCCCTGAAAGGAGCTTGTAACACCTCTGTGCCATAGCTTTTGTAGCTGCTGCCAAGAGATGGGTCTCCAGATTAGCTGGCTCTGAAATCCAATGGAGATTTCCATTCGCAAGTTCCACAGGATTACAGCTAACAAAGCAGAAGCTCCTAATTGGCACAGGTACACTGCCCTCTCTCCCTCCCAACCACCAGCTACACACCCCGGCCCAGGGCAGAAGTGGCAACAGTGCCCATCTCCCAGTTTCTCCATGGAAGGGACGAACTGCATACTTTCCCAACTGTTGCCCAAGGATCTGACTTCCAATTAGTCTGAACTGAGCTGAATGCAGTCTCCCCCTTTGGGACGCTAAGGGTCTTAGCATATCCTCAATTACTACTGTAAACCACTAAGAACAAAGAATGTGGTTTGGGCAATTATAAAGGTTGAGGGACAAGCCCAAGCTCAGGCCAGGTTGATTGATGAGGTTCATTTACTACAGAAGATCACTCTGTCAAGACTGAGAAAGGGGACTCTTATTTATTTTTGACAAAGAAGCCAAGAATATACAATGCAGAAAGGATAATCTTTTCAATAAACAGTGTTGGGAAAACTGGACTGCCATACACAAAAGAATGAAACAACCCCTTTTCTTACACCATACACAAAAATCAACTCAAAATGGATTAAAGACTTAAATGTAAGACCTGAAACCTTAAAAATCCTAGAAGAAAACACAGAGAATAAGCTTTTCAACATTGATCTTGGCAATGATTTTCTGGATCTGACATCAAAAGAAAAGATAATAAAAGCAGAAACAAACAAGTGGGACTACATCAAACTAAAAAAGTTTCTGCACAGTAAGGGAAATTATCAACAAAATGAAAAGGGAACCTACTGAGGGGGAGAAAATATTTGCAAACCACATATCTGATAAGGGATTATATCCAAATATTCAAGGAATTCATGAAACTCAATAGCAAAAAATTAAAAAAATAAAAATAAAAAATGGGCAAAGGATATGAATAGATTTTCTTCCAAAGAAGAACATACAAATGAAGAACATACAAAGAAGACATACAAATGACCAACAGGTATATGAAAAAATACCCAACATCACTAATCATGTAAATGCATACCAGAACCACAATGAAATATCACCTCACATCTTTTAGGATGATTTTATCAAGAAGACAAGAGATAACAAATGCTGATAAGAATATGGGGAAAAAATAAACAAACCCTTGTACATCGTTGGTGGGAATGTAAACTGGTACAGCCACAATGAAAACAGTATGGAGGTTCCTCAAAAAATTAATAATAGAACTATGATATGATTCAGCAGTCCTATTTCTGGGTATAGTTCAAAAAAAAAAAAAAACAACCCTATTATCTCAAAGAAATGTCTGTACTTCTTTGATGCATCATTTACAATAGCCAAAATATGGAAATAGCCTAAGTGTCTGTCAACAGATGAAAGGATGGAGTATGAGACAGAGATAGATGATAGATAGGTAGATAGATAGATAGATAGATAGATAGATAGATAGATAGATAGATAGATAATCCAATCTTAAACAAGAAGGAAATCCTGTCATTTATGACAACTTGGATAAACCTGGAGGATTCACAAAAACAAGCAAAACCCCACAAACTATAACTAGCATTACGCTAACTGAAATAAGCCAGACAGAAAGAGACAAACACTGTATGGGATCTCTTATACATGGACTCTACAAAAAAAGTCAGACTCATAGAAACAAAGAGTAGAAAAGTGGTTGCCAAGGGCTGGGGTGGTAAGGAAAATAGGGAGAGGTGAGTAAAAGGGTAAAACTTTCAGCTATAACATAAATAAGGTCTGAAGATCTCATGTATGATATGGTTACTGCAATTTACAACACTGTAAACTGGAATTTACTGAGAGTAGAACTTGAACATTCTTATAAACAAGTAAAAAGGGTAAGTAAGGCACTAATTAAGTTACTATAATCCATAAGCTTGGAGGACACAGATATGAGAACTGATAAGCTGGCAGAGTTGAGAGAACTTTTTCACAAGTTCACACTTGTTCACTTGGATAAAGGGAAGATCTGAAGTGATTTTTATATCTCACATTTTTGTAACTAAGCCCAGAAACACAAGGTGGTGCAATTTATTAAATGGACATTGAAGAAAAGGGCAAGCTTTGGATAACTGAAAATGTGTTCGGTTTTAAACATACTTAATTTGAGGTGCCTGTGGAATAACTAGTCTAAAAGGAAGTTTCCTATATGGTTCAGAGAAGCAGTTAAGGCTGGAGAATTAGGTATATGATTTTTAAGCATATATAAAGTTACAATATAGAAGTTAAAGTTCTGAGAATGGATAAGAAAAGTGAGAGATGAGACTGAAAAGTTGTGTGTGATATCTCACTAGGACTGATCATTAATCTCCTACATTATCCTGCCTATTTCTGAAGTCAGTTAAATTAACTCCAAGTCAGCAAATATATTATGCAGCCACTCTGTGCCAAGATACCATTCTAGATTTTCAGGATACAATAGTAAAAAATAGAGACTCACTGCCTTTCCTTTAAGAAACTATAGAATTCTTTGAGAATAGATCTTTATATCCATGATTAATGGTTTCCTAACATCTAGAACGTTATTATTCCAGCTCCTATACTGGGCATTTAATTATTTCCATGACTTGAATGGATGCTTATTTACCTCTAGTAGGCATATACTTCTTCTTTGCTTAGTGCAGTTTGACCCTTCCTCTGGCAGCAGCACATGTTTTACTTAAAATCTCTCTCTTTCCAGCCCTCAATCCAGGGGTTTACCTGGAGAGGAGAGGGAATAATTGACCACACCTGTAGTTCACAGAAGACATTGTGATGGGGACCTGACCCATTGGAGCCTTTTATATCAGAAACCACAGGGCAGACAGGGACAACTGGCCATCACACCATCCAGAGCTAACAGGGCTTTCTGGAGAAGTATGGTAATTCTTGGAAAAGATTATTTCCCTCCTATGAGTGCTGCTGCTAAGGGTTAGACAGTAGGCTGAAGCTGCTGGAAGCTAAATACACAATATAAAGAATCTGCCTGAGAGTAAAGCCCGAGGAAATTAGCATCAACACAGACAGACTACTGTGATTCCACAGTATTTTTTGACTGAATCCAGCTCTACCTGAAACCAACTTTTTTTTTTTTTTGATATTTCTAAGTAAGTTGGAATAGGGATTTTGTTACTTGTAAGCAAAATACGCCACCCTATTTTAGCATAGATTTATAAATACAGGTTATGAAATCAGATGTTATAGGATCTAACTTCTCTTGTTCTTAGATGGATGCAGTTAGTAAGTTGCTTAGCTTCTCTATGCCAAAGTGTCCTCATCTGTAAAATAAGGATGATGAAAGTGCCAATATCCTAAGGTTGGTATGAGGACTAAAGGAGACAACGGGTCCTTTCATCAAAGTTGGCACAAAGCAAAACAAAGTAGGACAATGATCATTATTATTGCCATTCACAATGTTTTAACCTTTAGCTCAAATGGAACAACTCAGTTTCTGAGAGTTACTTTGTACAGGCCTATCCCAATGCTTTTATCATGTTTAACTTAGCATCATTATTTCAAGTAACAAATATTTATTGCGCTTGTAGGTAATATTGCATATGTTTGCATATTATCAAGCATACACAGATTAAAATAACTGATTCTTGCTTTTGGCATGTTCAAACCAAGTTGAAATGCAGAATAAAATATAATAGTATTTATATAAGTGTATATATGCATGTGAACATATAAATGCCAAGACAACAGAGAAGTAAAATAACAGAATACAGAAAGAAAGCAGAAGGAAAAATGGACGAAGCACTGAAGAAAGAGGATTGGGCTGATGAGGAGGTTTGTTTGGATTTGGCCTGGGGATGCCTGGGTGGCTCAGCGGCTGAGTGTCTGCCCTCATCTCAGGGCATAATCCCAGGTTGCAGGATCGAGTCCCACATCAGGCTCCCTGTGAGGAGCCTGCTTCTCCCTATGTCTGTGTCTCTGCTTCTCTCTCTGTGTCTCTCGTGAATGAATGAATGAATGAATGAATACATACATACATACATACATACATCTTTTATAAAAAAGAAGTATTTGGATTTGGCCTGAAATAATTATGCCATAATCTGGTCATTAAACATATATCTCTAACAACTATTCATGTTATGAAGGAGGAGAAAGACAACTGTGAGGAATTTGTGATAATGTAGAAATGCCAAATTTCCCAATTGCTATTCTGTAGCATTTCTCAAATCCCTGCCATCTGATGATTGTACATAATGAGCTCCATATTATAAAACAGTGAATTTTCACCTTCTGTGCATCCTTATAATTTAGATTGTTCTATTAGTCAAAAGTCCTATGGCCACAGACAGATGCAATGTAAGAGTGGGAAAAATTCATGTATTTTGCTGATAGAAGCTGTGCTTCTCCAGCCCCAACATCCAAAGTCTATCTGGAGCTTTCCAGACTTGCAATTGTCAGTTTCTATTCCTGAAATATTCTCTCTGAGATATCTCAGATGCTCTCTCTCTCTTCTAAAATAACTTCTAAGAGATGATGTCTATCATCATGTTATCAAAAGTGCCTCACCTACCAATAAATACTTGACCTTTTATCCCATTTTATTTTCTTCTAGAATTGTCTTCATAACCTCATTTATTTATTTTATCCCTCCCAATGTCTAAGATAACTTGGAGCAGAGACTGTTTTTCTCTCCACAATTGTAACACAATGATCCAAATGTCATACTTACCCTAAACACTTGAGGAATATGTGTGAAACACAAGAGACACTTATAAACTAGTGTCTAAATCACTAAATTTGTGATTAAAAATGAAATAAAATTTACTTTGAAAACTTTTTATCTTGAAACAATTATACATTCACATGAAGCTATAAGAAATAATTTAAAAATTATTCATTATTTTTTTATTTTCCCATTATGGAAATTAGTCAGTTTTTATAGTCAGCTATTATTTACTCCCTTTAAGCTACTCTGAAAACAACACTGCTCTACTATTCAAGTTGAATATATTGCTCTATTTTTTCCTATGTCACATTCCACACTCTTCATAGGATTCATTGACCATAACAGTTTAACAAAATCACAGGAAATAGAAATTACATGCCAGATCACAAAAAAGAAAAAGATTTTCTCCTATTCTTGCATTTTTACATACATGAGGATATATATATATATATTTTTTTAAGAGAGAGAGTGGTGGGGAGGGGCATAGGGAGAGGGAGAGAGAGAATCTTAAACAGACTCTGTGCTCAGCAAGGAGCCCAATTTGGGGCTTCATATCACAACCCTGAGATCAGGACCTGAGCGGAAATCAAGAGTTGGATGCTTACTCACTGAGCTACCCAGGCACCCACGCAAGGGATCTTTTAGATCTTTTAGAAAGACATAAACCATGACAGTCAGTTGAGCACCTGACTCGTGGTTGCAGCTCAGGTCATGATCTCAAGGCCATGAGGACTTTGTGCTTAGTGTGGAGTCTGCTAGAGAATCTCTCTGCCCCTCTTTCCCCCTCATGCTTTCTCTCTAAAATAAATAAATCTTAAAACAAAACAAAACAAAGAAAACCATAAGTATTATAAAACTATGAGGTCACTCCATTTTCACCTTTATTTTCATTATATGACTATTAGACTCTACGATAATTCAAGAAACAGAAAAGGAAACAGAAACTATAGAGAAAAAAACCTCAGCATTTTCTGTTAAAACTCTGTAAATATGAATCTCAAGGATTAGATTTGTTTTTAAGATTATTTATTTACTTATTTGAGAGAGAGAAAGAGAAAGTAAGCTCGAGTGGAGGTCAGAGGCAGAGGGAAAGGGAGAAGCAGACTCCCGCTGAGCAGGGCGCCCTACACGGGGCTCGTCCCAGGACCCTGAGATCATGATGTGAGCCTTCGGCAGACACATAACGGCTGAGCCACCCAGGCGCATCCGTGTTAGATTTGTTCAAAGTGAAACTGTACCACCTAGTAATTCAAATCAGCTTCTTTCTAGGATCATGTGCTTGTTTGCTCATCAAATATTCATTCACTGCATGTATATTGAGCACTTAAAATGTGCCAGGAACTATTATTATAGAGGTTGTATGGTTCAGACAACAAAATAAAGATCCTGTTTTCATGAATCTTAATTTGTACCTGGAGAATATAGACTCATACACAACATACATACAGGTGCATACACACTCGGTCAAATCACTAAAATATGTACTCTCCTGGTGCTAAGGCTGTGGAGGAATATAAAGCAGGGAAGACAGTAGAGAATGACTGGACAGTGGAGAATGGGCAGCTTTAATTTTAATAGTTAAATAGAATGGTTAGAGAAGGCCTTCTTTGAGGTGACATTTGTTCAAGGACCTGAAGACATAATCAATGAACCACACTCAGTCTGTAGGAAAAGCAGGCCAGGCAGTCATAACCCTCAACCAGTTACGTGCCTACCCCGTTCGAAAGAGCAGAGTGGGATGGGGGTAGAGAAGATGGTGCTTTGGTTAGAAAGGAAACAGGAGATGAATAATTTAGGGCTCTGCAGGCCAATGTGAGGCCTTTGGACTTTATCTCGAATCTAATAGAATTTGAGTATTCTGAGCAGAGGAGTATCCTGCCCTTACTTTTGTCTCTGGATCACTCTAGCTGCCAATAAGGACACAAGAGAGCAGTCAGAAGTTTTAAGCTGCAAACTATTCCATTAGTCTGTAAGAGTGGGAAATGGAGAAACAACAACAACAAAACCAAACCAAACCCTTCTCATTACTATATATATGAACAGTGAGTACCACAGAAAACTTTCAGTAAGTATTAAGCAGCTGAAAAAAAAAAAAAAATTTCCCTGGAAGAAAGCTCCAGGCTGCCCCTTTCCTCACTACCCTCTTTCACTATATAAAACTTCACATACCTTCTCCTTGACTCTATGTAAAACACACGTACTTCTCCCTCTCCATTGTATTCACCTTTTTGTTTAAGGAAGCAGAAGTGTTAAGCTTCAGTTATTCTCTTTTCATCTATTAAAGCTTTATGCATTACGTGTAATCCATACTTTGTATCATACATCAAAACAATTAATGTACAGTACAGAATTTATAGAGTTGAACATAAAAAGGGCTTTATCTCCACTTGATGTACAATGTATGCAAAATTTCCTTTTGAATTAATGGAAGTCATCCGTGGGCTTTGTGAAGAGAACATTTTCAAGAGCTTTTTAGAAGATTTATCAGAATATGTGTATAGCTCAATTTCTTGATAGGTCTGTTGACTTTGTTGTTTAATTGGTTTATAAAAGTGTTTAAAATTGGCCTGATCAGAAAGCTCTTTATTACTCCAATATAAAAGGGTATCATCAGATACAGTATCTGTACAACTAATTGTTAAATGTCTTACTTTTACAGAAATGACTTACCTCTGTTCTTGGGATTTTTTTCCACTTATCTTCCACTTAGTGCTCACAGTCCTCAAATATTTACATTCTTTAATACTATTCAATTTCAACACCCTCCTTCTAATGCCAGCCCATTTGGATGGCCATCTACAGAGAAGGGAACTTAGCAGATACTGTGAGACACTTAAAAAAAATAAAGTAACAGATTTTGCAGTTACTTTAATTCAAATCTAGGATATAGTAACTGCTATATTCCAAGTATAGGCTTAGAAATTTTTCTAAAACAGATAATTACAGAACTGGGACTACAGAACGAATAATAATTGGATAGGATGTGCTCATTCTCTACCCTAAAGATAACCAGCCCCATGGATATTCTGTTGGAAATTGTTTTGTTCTGTTTTTAAGCAATCACAAGCACCTTTGCATTCGTAATTCTGAAAACAACTTTGAATAAACCCTTATCTATGTTTTAATTCCTTTAACACACCTTTGTAGTGCCTATTGCATACCAGGTACTACTCTAAGAGCCGTACATACACCCACTCATTACGTACTGGTGACAATTTCCTGAGGTGGGTCCTACCTTGATACCAGTTTACTGAGGAGTGTCTTCTGCACATTCTCCACGCGGCGGGCCAGCTACTCAGAGCGTTTGCCTCCCAGGTCTTAAACTCTCCAACAGCTCCCCAGACCAACTGAAAGAAAATCCGAATTCCTTATAGAGTGGGCTATAGAGTATGACATAATCTGGCCCCTGCCTGATTCTCCCTACATTTCTTCGAGCCTCCCTTTCATCCCCGAACTCGTCCACACTGGCGTGCCTCCTGCACCTGAGCACGTCAGTCCCGTCAGTGCCGTTGTCCCTCGCGGCTTCCTACTCACCGTTTCCTCTTCCTGCAGTGTCGTCGCGTTGCCCACCTGGCGGCCGCAGCAGCCCGGAGGTCCTTGGGGCCTGTGGCTGCCAGGCGCGGCCGTGACCCCTTGACCTGCGGGTGCCAGCGCCCAGGTGACCTGCCCTGGCAACCAAAGTCTGACTTTATTTACTTATTTATTTTTAGATTTTATTTATTAATCATGAGAGACACACACCGAGAGGCAGAGGACCCAGGCAGAGGCAGAAGCAGGCTCCCTGCGGGGACCGGGGTCACGCCCGGGGTCACGCTGCTCCGCCGAGCCGCCGGGCCCCAAAGTCTGGCTTTAGAGGCTGGGCCTGCTCGACGCCTGGGACGCTCGGGCTGCCGCGGGATCCCGGCCCCGCCCAGGCCGCGCCGTCCGCAGCCCGCTGCCCCCCTCCCGCATCGGGGCCCGGGGCTTGGGGGAAGGTGCTCTCCGCCGCCCGCCGCTCTTCCCCGCGCCTGGCCTCGCGCCCCGGCAGGCCCACCTGGCACGGCCGCTTGCGCATGCGCACACCCGCCGCTCCGCGTGCGCCACCTGCCGGCAGCCGCCCGCTTCTGCCCCGCGCCGGGGAGGGAGAGGCGCCTGTGCGGCCGAGCGGGCCCTGCAACCCCGCCGGCACCTGCACCCCCGCGGGCACCTGCGCCACAGGTGGCCATTCGCCAGCCCCGCCTGAAGGACAAAAGCCACAGCAAGAATCCCTTTGCTCAGCCCCTTTTGAGACGGGGTCGTGTGCCCAGCTGCGCTTCTGCGGCTGAGCGGCCGAGGCCTCCGACCCGGCGCTGACCCGCTGCAGGACCGCCTGTTTGCGGCCATTGAGTCGTCCCACTTTGGGGGCAGCGGGGGGATTTGCATTTAGAACAGCAGATGCGCCGTAAAACAACAACGTGCGATCTCAGGAAACGGTGTGAGGCGCCGAGGAGCCCGTGACCGGACCCACGCACCTGCACCGAGTCCTGGTCACTTTGCGTTCCACTCCTACATACAATGCTTCAGCGCCTCTGCAGACTCCTGGAGAGCTGCCCTCCCGAGCCTGTTTCCGTAACTCGAGCCTGACCTCCCCCCCCCCCCCCCACCAGCGTCTTGAACTCCCTGCGAGCACAGGCCTTGCGGATTCCTGCCGCAGGATCCCTGTGGCCCTGAGAGCCCCCGTGTAGCAGGATCTGGCTAGGTGGCTGCTGAGTGACCCAGCCGGAGAGTTGCCTCATCCATCTTTTTTTAAAGATTTTATTTATTTATTCATGAGAGACACAGAGAGAAAGAGAGAGGCAGAGACACAGGCAGAGGGAGAAGCAGGCTCCATGCAGGGAGCCCGAAGTGGGACTCGATCCCAGGTCTCCAGGGTCACGACCTGGGCTGAAGCGGTGCCAAACCACTAAACCACCCGGGCTGCCCAGCCTCATCCATTTTTTTTTTTTTTTTTAGCTTGATCCATTTTTAAGGCTTTTGCAACTTTCATACTCGACAGTTCATAAACTTAGTTTTAAAATATTTACTTGATTTTGAACCACTGTTATGAGTTAACATGTTTACCATTTAATAGTATACCAATTACAATTTTATATCTAATAATTATTAAATGGCTATTATTTCCATGTACAGCCCCAGGGTCATGCGTCACTTACTTCTTAGAACAATAATATTAATTAGATATTATTGTAGATGAAGAAACACCATCTAAGAGAGGTAAAGTATTGTCCAAGAGACCACAGCCATGTAAGCAGAGTTGACGATATTTAACGCATTGAGTCTAACTTTTGAGCCAATGGTCTAGATGACTCCACCTGACTTTCTCTTTAATGCAAATATTCAGAGTCAAGAGTTCCTGAAATAATTTGCTTTTATGACCGGTATAGGTAGTCTAGGGAGAGGCCCCCAAATATCAAACATATCTGTGAGGGGCAGGCATGCCTACCTTCCACACTGAGGAATTCACGAGTTACCCATATTTTCCGACAGAGAGCCTTGGAGACCACGTTTTTCAGATGGAGTAGCCTCAAGGAGAAAAGCTGCAACACCGCATCTGACTTCACACTGGCAAGAAACAAACCAGCATTTTGTTCCCTGACTGGAATCTCTTGGTTAGTTTATTACCACAAAACCACAGTATAAACTCAGTCTAGTCTAACAATACTACTAAATTACAATTTGGGAAAATACACAATTATTTTCCAAAATCTGTTATATCTATTTATCTAATAGAGCCACATAATAGCATCCACAGATTATAGTTTTTAAAAATATGTAGTTATTTTCTTTTTTATTTTTTTTATTTTTTTTTATTTTTTTGTAGTTATTTTCTATTATGTGCTGCCCATCTAATAAAGCCACATACGAAATCTGTTATATCTATTTATCTAATAGAGCCACATAATAGCATCCACAGATTATAGTTTTTAAAAATATGTAGTTATTTTCTATTATGTGCTGCCCATCTAATAAAGCCACATACGAAGCCACATATTAAGCAACAGTACTATATATATTTCCATCCTTCTACTCACAGTCTCACAGTCTCTTGGCCAAAATTAGTAACATGACTCCAAACTACATATAAGTGAAATATAAGCCAACACATCAAATATTCATAAGTGAGAAAAACTTTTCCCTTCTTCCCTTCTAGGTTCTTTGGCTGGTCTAATACTTAAATTGACATGAGATGGATTAACAGGGGGAAAATTAATTTTGTATAAACAGAAGCCACACAAAGACATAAGAGGCTCCCTGGTAGTTGGATAATTGTAGTTTATATCATTCTGAGCTAAAGAGAAGGGGATGGGGCCTGAGGTCTCAAAGAGGAGGAAGAGAAATCTCAGGAAAATGAGAAAATTAGTAGAGAGAAAATGAGAAAACGGATGTTTGGTAAATGTATGTTTGCTAGGCCATACAAAAAAGTCTTTCTGATATAAAAAACTATCTTTGGTATTAGTTCTTTTTTTGGTACAGACCCTCTATCTAAATTTTTTTAGGCAGTTAAGGGGTAGATAAAAAGCTCTTCTTGAGTCTGTTGGGTTTTGTCTTCAGCTTGAAATAGTCCACCTGCTAAAGTGGCACATTCTGGAGTCATGTATTCGGCTCTCCCTTGCTGGTGATGGTAAGCTCTGTCTTTAACATTTGTAACAGAGTGTTGTATTCTCAGGAGAAATACTGCAAAACAAACAGATTACTTGTATTTCACTAAACATAAAGCCTTCATGTCAAATCCTAAAATATATTTTAAATCATTTACTAGAAAAACATTTCAGGTAAAAATCCACTTCAGACTTTAATAGCTAAAGATTATCTTTAACAAGCATTTTAACTATCACAGTTAATAATGTGGTGATGTAGATAATGAATTAAATACATATACTTCAGTAATGAGATTTCCAGTAAGAAGTAATTGGAAGATTGCAATGAAACAGTACTTATAATGACACAACAATAATTATAAGTCAATTTGGCTTGGAATGTGTACATCTAAAATAATAATTCTATGAATTTAATTATTACCAAATGAAAGTGTACAAAATTGTCATGCCTTACTAAAATGCTATTTTTACCATTTTGATATTTTTGTGACTATTTAACATATATTGAGCTGCTACAATGTAACAGATGCCATTTTTTAAAAAATTAACAATTTGTTCCTGGAGTAAAGACAATTTAACACACTATGTAAAAAAAGAATGGATAATTCTCTTCACCAGTTAGGGCTGCTATAACAAAAATACCATAACCTAGGTGGTTTAAGCAAGAAACATTTATTTCTCACAGTGCCAGAGGCTGAGAAGCCTAAGATCAAGGTGCCAGCAGTTTTCATATCTGATGAAAGCCTTCTTCCTGGTTCATAGATGGTAATCTTCCTATGTGTCCTCACATGGTGGAGGAAGAAAGTTCTGGGCCCTTGATTATAGTTCCATTATAATCCCCAACCTGTTATGAAGGTCCTCGCCCCACCCATGATCACCTCCAAAGGCAATTACCTGCTAAAGGCCAGACCTCCAAATAGCATCGCGTTGCAGATTAGGGTACAACAGAAGAATTCTGGGGAGACAAATGCATTCAGTTCATAGCAATGATGCAGTAGTATGGGACAAGACCTTATTTTTATAAGGACAAAATGAAAATGATTCTACAATTTTATTTATTTTAAAAACACACAAAGAGCAACAAACTTAAATCATTGTCATAGCTAAAAGTTGCCTGAGGAGATAGGACAACTAAGGTTTATGTGATATCCTAGATCAGAAAAAAAGACATTAGGTATAATCTAAGAATTCCTAAAGAAAGTAAGGACTTACTTAAAAATAATGTATCACTGTTGGTACACTAGTTATGACAAATATTTCCTATAATAATACAATAATAGAGGAAGCTGGGTGTGTGTTATGTGGGCACTCTCTGTATTACCTTCAAAATTTTTTTTTCCAAACTAATAGTAAGTCAAACTATCCTAAGATGAAAGTTTTTTTTGAAAAAGTAATTCATAACCCTGAAAACTATATATTTTTTCAAAGTAACATAATTACTTCTACCTGAAGGCAAAGTTTCCCTTTTTCTAACTGAATATCATGTTAATGATGTCCTTGATACCAATACTACAGTGTTTCATAATTCAACAGTTCATAAAGTCAAACAAAATTTGAAATATCATAGAATATAGTGAAAATAACAGTTATGAATATAACATTGCTTGTATCCTTCAAAGTGATGTACTTGAAAAAGTAATATGCTATAACTTTCAATATATCTGTAGTATTTGACCATCGATATTAGGCTGATATTTGCCTCCCCCCTCAGAAAAGAATAATTATTTCACATTGGTTGATGGTATAAAATAAAAGACAAATTGTTTTCAAGAGAATGATCTGATTGAAAAGTGTTGTTTGGTAAAGAAAATTAAAAACTAAATCTTCTCACTTGATAACCTCTGCTAAAGTAGAAGAGAAAGAAACAGTTGTATCATTGAATGAACATTAAACTAGAATGTGATCTACATCACAGGCAATCTGCTAGAGATTGCAAAGACAAATAAATCTCACCCTTTAAATAGGTAAGCATATGCAGCCCATCACATACATGTTTTCAAAATAAATTACAACTAGTCCTTAAGTAAGAGGACTTGCCAGCATCACTTGTCACACATAGCTCATCCTAAATTCACCAGATAATTGGGTGACGATCTGTGTCCACTAATAGGCTTTACCCAAAAGAAAAATAAATTCATATCTTTATGACAGGAACTAGTTTTAGAGTGAGGTACCCATAAATTTAACCTCCTGTCCTCTCATGGAAACACAGAGATGGGACAGTATCTTCCTTGATCACCTTGAAGGACATGGTTCTGAGGGATTTGAAAAAGACATCCCGAGGTCACAAAGCTGGAAAAAGTCTTAGCTTTTAAAGGGATTTACATCGATTTCCAAAAGACAAAGACAACACAATTATAGGATTCCAAAATAAATGCTCTATGGAAAGGGCAGGAGGGAAGTCTCTTCCCTTATTTTCAACAGGGAGAATTAAGCATCTTATTTTTAATTTGTATTTGCTCTGACGGTATCCATCCACATGCACTTGAATCATTCAAACTATCACTGTCAGAAATATCAGAGGAGGGCACCTGGGTGGCTCAGTGGGTTAAGCGTCTGCCTTTGGCTCAGGTCATGATCTCTGGGTCCTGGAATTAAGGCCTGAATCAGGGCTTAGTCAGCAGGAAGCCTGCTTCTGCCTCTCCCCACCTTTTGTGCACACACATGCTCTCTCTCTCTCTCTCAGTTTGTCTCAAATAAATAAAATCCTAAAAAAAAAAAAAAAAATATCAGAGGAAACTTAGAAGTAGGCACAAGAGATGGGTGCAGCTAAATTGGCTTTGAAGAAGAAATCAGAGTGAGTGAGAGACCCATTATCTAAATGTTTAACTTAGAGTGATATGGCTATTGTAACAACAGATTGAAAACAAAAATAATTACCTCTCCTAAGTACCGTGTTCTTGGAAATATGTAATTATTATGGCAATAATTATTGCCCTAGGGTTCTAATTATAAGCAAATGAGTTAAGTGAGATTTCAATACCAGAAGTCCTTTACTGAGAAGTTCCACTCTAGTTATTTTTTTGTACACTTCGCACATTACTTTAATGTTATTTTACTTATGTAACTAACAACCAGGTTAACATATGGAACATTATCAGCACCCTTTTCAAAACTCTTTACTCATCCTAGGTTCATGATATCCTTCTAGAAACTTCCTTATTTTACATTTTACATTTAGATCTATAACTCCTTGGAATCTGAACAAGATTTCATTTTCCCTATATAGGTGTCTGAATGACCCATGACCACATATTGAAAAAAACATTTTTTTCTTCCACTCACCACTTTACAGTGATGGTTTTGTCATTAATCAGTTGTATAGCCAGATGTGTTTCTGGGCTGAGTATGAAGTTTGGTTTTTGTTTTCCTTTGTTTTTTTTTTTTTTTTTTTTTTTTTTGTCTATTCATTTAAAATTGTGCCCATAGCACAAGTTCTAAAATACTGCAGTTTTATAAGGAGTCTTGTCATCTGGCAGTGCAAGTCCTTCAAGTTAGTTCTTCTTTTTCAAAATAGATATGATTCCACCTTAGGTATATTCTGTGTTATATCATGTACCATATTTTCCACTTCTGTGTATGTCCTTTTCTTCAGTAGGTTGATGATATGGAAAAGATGCTGGCAATAGGAATAAGGGAATGGTGAATGTTGAGGGTTGTTGATAAATGTTTACTCACGCCTCCTATGCATGCATAAAGTATTATTTGATTTAGTAAAGTATTATGGAGAACGAGGCATTTTTTTTAAAAAATGGTTTTATGGCTAGTTAGAGATGTAATATGATCCCTCTCTGAGTATAGCCAGGCTCCTTTGAAAGTTTTCAAGTCTGACCTGGTTACCTGTGCTCCTCAGATCTATCTGCATTGATTGCCCTATTTTAGCAAGAATCCTGCTAAGATAGGTTAGCCAGAGTCCCCCACCCTTGATATCTTGTCTGATCAAGTTCCTCATTTATCCAGTCCTCTAGGTGATAGTTGACAATCCTGGCCTACCTTTAGCAAAAATCCTGTTAGGTCTATTTAAACAGGATCCTCACTCCACTCCTGATGTTTTCTCTTAATAATTTTCTATCCCCTGACTCCCATTCTCTCCCCTGTAAATAAATCTCTTCTTGTCTATGTTTCATTCAAAATTGAGCCAAGTTCTGTACTGAGGTCTTTTTTGCCCTATTACAATAAGATCCTGAATAATCCCTATTTACCATCTTACTGTCCAGCTCTGGTTTTCTTGAACAGTTTCAGTGCTGTTACTCTGACAGGATCAGATTTGCCACTGGACCCCTGGACTTCTCGCCAGTACCCCAAGTGCACACTTTGGAAGCCTCTGTCTTCATTACTGGCCAGTCGATAAAGGACCCACTAGTGAGTCTGACTCCTAAGCAGTGCTCTGGATGACAGTCCACTGAAGCACAGTGAGGACAGATTTTGATTTTTTGAATATGCTTTCTGAAGATGAATTAGAAGATCAGGTTTCTTTATTTGAAAGGCATCTACTGGGCTGGAAGCTTTTCTTCCTGGCTGTTTATTTCCTGTGGAATTTACTCCCTCACTCCTGGGCTGGCAACATTTTTTCAGTCTTTGGCTCAAGTTGGAATTCACTTCCTCACTCCCCGGGCTAGAAAATTCTTCTTGACTCATTGCTTCATCTCATGTGGGAATTCACTCTCCAACTCCTGGTCTAGAACAATTTTCCTCACTCTTTTTAGGCTTCTCTGTTCTCTATATTCAATCCTGATTCCTCATGGGAACTGCTCAGCTAAGTGAAACCTCATTCTTGAAACCATGCTGATTTTATGTTCCATCAACTCCATTTTGTTCCTTCTTTGATGGCATAACTTTATGAATAACAACATTGTATTCTATTGGCTTCTTTGGGAAACCTAAGATCTCAAACAGGCTCCTCTAAGACCTTCCTTTATTCCTATTGCTTTTGCTCTTCCTTCCTTATTTCACCACCTTTGATCTTCCACTCAGTTTCCTTGAGTCCTTTCATATGTCCTCCTCCATCCCTCTGTCTACCCCCGCCAGACTTTCCCCTTCCACTCCAGCCCCTCAATTTTCAGACTCCTGTCCCAATCAGTCTCTCAAGGAACTCAGGAACCTCCAAAAGCAACTGCCTGTACAATTGACTCCAAGCTCATGCTGCTCAGAGGTAAAATCGAGAGGCAAGATGTCAGAGCGAAGAAAGTGACTATTTGGAGGGTGAGCAAACTGAGGAGATGATGGACTATTGTTCTATAGAACCATCTCTCCTTGGCATGAAATTTGAACTTCTATGTTGGCAAAGGAAGAAGTGGGAGGAAGTTGGAGCCAAAAGATGACTGGCATCTGTAGACATCTGAGGAAGGCCATGTAACTTCTTTGTCCTTGGTCAGTTGATTTTCATGAAGGCATCTGGTCACATTGTTCCTGTAAATCTTAAACACAGCATAATCCTTTCTGTAGGCTCTTCCTCATTTCTTCAGGTTACATAGGATTTGAGTAAGAAATGGTTTTTGCAAGTCTTAGCTTAGCTATGAGCAAAATTCCTCCAATGATTAACATGCCTATCTGCAGGGCTAAGTAGAAATTTTTAAGCTACAGGTCACAGCAGCAAGGGAAATAGAAGTAACATGGTATCAGACATGCTAAGTTTTTTCCCTTATTAAACCTGAGGCTGAATTGAAATAAGCAAAGTACTGGAGGATAGTTAGAAGAAAGGTAGACAGGGTCAAGGGGCCCTGGCCTACGAGGAAACTACCCTTAAAAGGAAAAAGACCCCATTCTGATATTCTACACCACTCTTGAAGGAGCCCTCCACCCTTTCTTATGTGAACAACTACCTGATAGGTAGGTGAGCACATAGACAAAAACCTGATTGGGTGACAGGTGCATGGAGGGTTAATCAGCTTAAAATAGCCCACCAACATTCTCATAAAAAACTGCTAGACTTAGAAATTCTGAAGGCAGTCCTCTTGGGTCTCCTTCAGCTTCAAAAGCTTTGTATTATCACTCAATAAACTTTGTCTTGCTGCCCACCACTCTTCTTCTGGTATACCTCTTTATTCTTCAAAGTGGCATGACCAAGAACCATGAACACTAAAGGAAGAGGAATACAGAAATAAACAAACAAACAAACAAATAAATAAATAAATAAATGGAGCTAATTAGAAACATATTGAATATTTCATTCACTCATATGGTCTTTGGAAATACCCAGACAACCCTTTAAGGTCCCTTCAGTCTCTCACCTAAAACATAAACCATACCGTATATCAGTTTACATATTAGAGCAAATGAAAATTTTGAAAGTCTCTTCCATAAATATTGATAAAAAGCTTTAGCATTCATATTGAACAGATCATCTTAACACACAATTTTCTCTGAACCCAATTCAGATACACATAGAAAGAAGGCATAAATGAGAGTATATTACTATGTTTATCTGACATATGACTAAAAATTTAGAAAAAAAGTATCATTTCTGTGCCTGTATGTCTGTTTACACATATTTATGTGTGTATGTCATATATATATATATATATATACACATATATATATATATATATATGTATATATGTAGTATTTTTCTACTTCTGGAATGTATTACCAAATTAAATTATAAAATCCTTTAAAGAAGTGAGTTCAAATTAGCTTAGAGATAAATGAGCACTGATATTAAATATATCTAAAACTCTCAGAAATATAGAATCTAACTCAAAGCTTTTAAAGTTCATGTAACTTGGGTAAATCTTTGCAAATAAGATTAGTTTAGTATTGTTGGTTTAATAAAAAGAGCTGTGTCTTCTGAGTTATCAGCTAGTTTTAAGTATAATGTAAACACGCATTCTATAACTAATTTTTTAGGTTTCTTGCTTTTGTAATACTAGTCTAAAGGTCATGGTCTATAAAAATAGTTAACAAGGAAATAACTTGAGATCATGCCTACCTTTTTAAGTATTATAATATGTGTGTGTTAGAATAGTTTCCAAAGTCTTTTTTTTTTTTTTTTTTTTGGTAATTTGAAACATTAGACCTCTGCCAAATTAAGATAAGCAAGAAATATTCACTAAATATTTAGACAGTTCTAAGTGAGATAAACTACTTAAATACTTACTGCTAAGCAAAAGTTTAAGTTTCTACGCTTCTGTTTTTTTATTTTTATATGATATAGAGAAGCTGAATATATTTGGCCTTGTTAATGAATATGTTCCTTTTGCCACCTTGAGAAATAGTATCATGAGGAAGCATACACCTGTAAGAATTGTGAGATGGGTATATGCATGAAATTTACTAGTTTGCTACAGAATCCTAATACATGACGACACTGCACAATTTTCTGCTTCTGGGAGTTCTTTGTAAAGGGAAAAAAACAAAAACAAAAACAAAAAACAAAAAACAAAAAACCCAGCTACTAATGGTTTGTTCCAGAATGAGAAAGAGGAAAATATAGGAAAAGAAAATAAAATCCAAACAGTAATGAATGTTAAAAAAAAAAAAAAAAAAAAAAAAAGTGTAGGAGGTTTGTGGGAAAAAGATCTTAGAAAAGTAATCTTACCTTATGTAGCCAAAGCTAGCTAAGATTGGATGGATTTATGTATAAGTTTTTTTTTTAATGAATTCAATAGCATAATGATGCAAAATTAGAGTTCTTTCTCTCTCTCTTTTTTTTTTGTAAGTTTTAAAAATTTATTTATGATAGAGAGAGAGAGAGAGAGAGGCAGAGGGAGAAGCAGGCTCCATGGCGGGAGCCCAACATGGGACTCGATCCCATGCCCTGAGCCAAAGGCAGGCGCTAAAACACTGAGCCACCCTTTTTCTCTCTTTTAAACCAAAAAAGTTTTCTTGTATTATTGGCCTGCTCTTAATAGATTAAAAAAGGTTTTTCTTTACCTTTTAAGGAACTGCCTGGAATCTAAGATGTTATCTTATCCAAATAATCTGTACTACATGTTAATCTTTATCATGTTATCAAATATTTAAGAGAATCTAAGTACTGACTCATAGTGATCTGTGATCCTATTTAATCAAGTATTCAACCCTTTTGACATTTTTGACAGTTTCCCAAAATCAAATCCTAAATTAAATCTTCTTGTTCTCAAACTGACCTTGAGATTTCACAAGGGTTCTTTGAAAATCTCATAGGATTTGTTCTCTCACACCGTAAAAGGGTGCTAAATGGATTCATTTTTTGATATGCTGAATTACATAAAAAGATTATCAAATACGCAGAAATGTCTTAACCTACACCAGGTTATATTTGCATGGGTAAATGTTATTAATATAAGTATTTTAGAAACTTATATGAACTTCATAGAAATTTGTCATTTCCTTCACTGTTCATGATAGGTCTTGCATAATATTGTAAGTTATAATTCCAGTCTGATTTTAAAATGTTTGTGCCACAAAAATAAACAGAGTTGTCAAGTGAACTCTCAGCTCTTTTGCCATGCTCTTTTGTCATCCACAGTTAGTTTTTCTTTTATTCCAATTCTTCCTTGGCTGCATTTGTAGTTGGTTACAGGCCAGAATGCTTCATCTTCAACCAAAACATGACTAAGAGACCTATGAAAAGGACTATGACAGGGTTCTGAAAGCATTGCCTAAATAACGTGAAGAACACACACTGCTGGACTGAATAAAGATTTTCAGAACTCTAGGGGAGAGACTAATGAGTTCATAAAACTGCTAACTCAAGATCAAACAGAACAAAAGCAACTTCCATGGGACTGAATGGGTTAATAAGGAATAATTACAATTTCTGTCTGGAATGCTGCTAGTTCTTTAATGTTCTATATTCTTTATATTGGGAACTCTTTTCTCTCAAGCTTTCGGTGAACTAACAATATGACAGTAGATATACTTTCATAAACAAAAATGAAACATCTTTCTCCCTACCTAATCCCTCCAGAATTTGGGAACTATTGTGGAGTATTCTTATTTTTATAGCAATATAATTATTTGCAAAAGTTCTGTAAGAATTTATTCTCCTTGTAACAAAACACAATCAGAAACATCAGTTACATTTTACCAGGCTCCAAATGGAATGTCATATTTGAGAATGATGCATAGAATCAAATATGACCAGACAGTTTTAAAGAACTAAGGTTGACTTTATGGAGCCAATGTTTACAAAGTTCTCTTGGAACAATTTGGCTTATAGGTTTCCTAGTCTCACAGGTGAGTAAGGAAGTTTACTTCCCAGACAGCCTGGGACCTTTAATACACCTAGCAACTTCAAGAAGAGAGAACTCCTCCAAATCTATAAGTAATACTGGAAACCTCTGATGAAAAGTCTCTGGCTTGGTGTCTCAGGGCCCAAGAAACTTAAAATAATCAAAGCAAACTGATAAAGGTTGATGTGATCAATTACCACTCTTATTGTGCTTATGTATATAGTAAGACCAAATCTACTAAGACTGCACTTATGTTTTAATTTATCTTGTAATGGCAAATTAAAGCAGGGGTGACTGGAGAGAAAAAGTTTGTGTTTCTAAGAACAGTATACATCTTGTTTACTGTCTTTGAGCTATTTTTCACCTGTAGATAAACTCCATTTTACTTTCTTTCTTTTTTTTTTTTTTTTTTTAATCAGCCAGTATACCGGACTAGATCCTGCTTTTTATGTGTCTTGTTAGCAATTAACATTTCCAGTTTTTCACCTACCCTCATGACTCAGCATCCCTAAGAACTAAAATTGGCCTTTTCCTTAAATCTTGAGAGCTGAAGCTGGATTACTTGATATAGCTTAAAAAAACCAGTACAACATAACACATATGGGCAACCTTTATGCCTGTTACTGTGTGGGACATTTAGGAAGTTCACTGTAACACCCAATGCCATCATCAAATACATTTGCACTGCAAACCAGGAACTCCATGGGACTGCCACTGCTGTCCTCATACGATTATCTAAAGATGTTTCCAGCCTGACATCTAGAAATCTTCCCAATTGATCTTCCTATGGAATCAGACACTATATACTCAACTACTAGTTGGATTTTCTTTAATTTTCATAGAAACTCTCCTAATTAAATGCCTGACTCTGCACCATCCAGCAAATAACTTTTAATGCAAAGTCCCAGTAGATGGTTCAGCTGATCTTTAATGAATAGATGAGAGATGGACTTACATCATTCAAAGGAAAGAAGAATGCCTCTACTTTACTTAACAAGAGGAGACACAGACAAGACATTGTCCTTGACCTAATTTTAGTCAGGCTTAAGCCTTAACTTTGGCATCTATTCTTGTGCAACATGTGTCACCCAAATTTAGCATGAATCCTGCTAAGTCAGTTAAACCAGAATTGGCCACCTTGATGTCTGTTCAACTTCTCATCTCCTACCATCTCCTAAGTATTATCTGACCACTCTGGCCTGACTTCAACAAGAATCCTATTAGGTTTGATTAATCAGAATCTCCCCTACTCTTGCTATTTCTTCTTAATAATTTTCTAATCGCCAGTCCTCATATTGCTTGGCTGTCTTCCCATTTGTCCATGCTGTATTTGGAACTAAGCCTACTTCTACACTGAGGTCTCTTTCTCTCATTATAATAGTTCCTGAATAAAATCTGCTTTCTACCACTTTAAAGTACTGTTGAGCTCTGGTTTTCTTTAACAGATATCAGCCATGTATACATAAATCACGTCAGCAGTAATTAATTAATCAATCATTATAAGTAAATATATATACATAATTAAGATGCCAAATGAGTAATACAACTGCTAATTAGTTGAATTCAAACAATTTATTTAGATCTAGAAAGTTAAATATGATTTTATTTAAGACATAGATTGTAAAAATACATATAAATGTGGAGATAAAAATGAAATGATATATTCAGGTGAAAGTTAAAGGACTGATCTAGCTGATTCTGCAGCTTTTATAATAGACGGAATCCTATTAATGCTAATAAGAGTTAAGATTTATTGAGTGTACTGTTCTAAGTGTTTTGCAGTTTACGTCTTTTAATCCTTACAAGCATCTTATGCAGAAGAGATTATCTCCATTTTAGATACGCTTTTAGATATAGATTTAGAAATAAGACTCAAAAGGGAAAATGAAAAAACAATTTCTAAACCAAGTATCTTCTGTAAGTTGAGGTTGGGGCAGGTCTGTAATGAAAAAGAAACCAAGTACTGAATGCAGAGGTGATATATTCTAATGTAATTACAATTTCCACAATCAAATAATTCATATCAAAATATCTCATTACTAGCTTGTCTAGCTTGCTGTAAGCCAGCTCACTTAAAAAATAAAAAGTCTTCATTTTGTGCTTTACATCTCATTATTTAATTCTTATTTCATAGGAATACATTTTCCTGTGGCCCTAGAGGGGCCTTGTTACCACCAGCAGGATATTGCAAAATCCCCTACAGTTTTCCTTGACCTTAAAAATAGTTTTGTAAATAGCCCCTCCATAACCTCCAAGTGGGAGTAGAATAATGCTTAAGGGGTAGTTGGTCCTAGTTCCTTGGGCCCCTTCCCAGAGCTCTCTGCTATTGTATGCCAGGAGAGCTGTAAGTTTTTACCTTATCAACTATGTCATTAATTGGCAAACCTTGATTAACTAACATAGTAGACTAATTATTTCTATTCCAGGTGTTCAAGACAACCCATTAAATCCAAAACCCTAGATAAGGTATACCCATGGCTAGGAATATGGCCAACTGAGTCTGATATTTTGTCCAACTTGCTCTATTATCCTAATCATACTCCTCACTTAAGCACCTCACACTGCTGAGAAATAGATTTGTGAGGCATATAGGCTGTCTTCACTGTGACTTTTACGTCTTATGCCAGGCCATGCCATGGTGACTATCAGTAAGGTTTATAGGTAACAAGAAGTATGACACTACTATCACATTATGGTCAGAGGAAAATAAGCTTGGACTTTTGGAGTACCTTCTTCAGATGAAGTTACAGAAAAGTTTTTTAATGCAGAAGATGGATATCTGCCTCCAGGGGTAAGAGATTTATGGGAATTAGTAAGTTCTATATTCTTGGCCTTATGTATGTCTGCCTTAATTTCCTTATCCCATGTTTGAGCCTCTTATTCCTTCTCCACAATGTCATTATTTTAGCAGAGATTTGAAGTGAGGAGTGTGGGGCATTTCACTGGCAGTCAACTCTCTTACTTTCAGATTGCATCTGACATTCCCAGCTGTTACAGGAGACAAAGAACTCCTTTTAACATTTTTATGGGGGGTTCCTAATTGTATACCCATGACTTTTAATTTCCCTATTGCCTAGGTATAGATTTTAGTACCTTCCTAAGAGGCCAGGAGACATTATAAACTTCATTAACAATATTTTAACATAAAATCTAAGTATCATAGTTACTTGTTCTCACAATGCGTTGACCTCAACTTGCTACCATGCTACCAGCATTGATCATTTTATTGATCATGATCATAGTGCATAGCATAGACAGCTTATATCCATATGTGCCATTTTTCCAGTCAAGTAATTATCTCTGAGCTCCTCTAATATATGATCATCCTGATCCACAAATTCTATTTGGAGAATTTGCTACCTGGGCTTCATTCAGTATCAATAACTGTATCAAATGAGTCTACTCATAATTTAGATAGTGCTCCCTAAAATTTGGATAATTTGAGGATTTGTTGAAATGGAAATGGAAAATATGGAAATACAAAGGAAAATGCAGCACATCAAGGTTAAACCCAGAAGCTATACATATCCCTACACACAAAGAATTTAAGACCAGGAGTAGTGTCCAAACCCAAGAAGAAGGAAGTCATATAGAAGATCATCCTGATAAAAGCAGTGACCTTAATACAAGAAACACTGATAGCCCTGAAAGCCTAATATGATCTCAGCGGGTTGGACTAGAAAAAATAAATGCCCATTATTGCTCTGCTTCTTCCTTCTCTTCTCTTGCTGAGTCTCCCCACTGGCTAAACCAAAGAGAATGGTCCTGTGGTTCTGGAATTAAGTCCCAGGTCAGGCTTCCCACAGGGAGCCTGCCTCTCCTGCTGCCTATGTCTCTGCCTCTCATGAATAAATAAATAAAATCTTAAAAAAAAGAGTGGGGTTCAGAGGAACCCAACTAAAGTCTGGTCAAGTAGTCTTTTTCATGGTGTCTCTTTCATGAATATCTTTGCTCAAATGTGTAATTGTTTTTTTCAAGCTTAGTAGATTCCAAACAAAAATCTGCTCCTCTTTGAGTTCTGCTTCCCAAGTCAATAAAATAAAACAAACAAAAAGCAACAACAACAAAAAAATGAACTTGGTATCAGCAAAACATGTGATTATACCATCTGAATGAAATACCTGAAAGAAAACATGCTGACTCTGATCACTTACTAAGTTCTCCACTGCTACCACTCTAGTCAAAGTCATCACTGAGATAGCTCTCATACTATTCTCTTTGCTTTCAGTACTAAAAACTTGTAGGATATTTTATAATTGCTGTGATCCTTTACATATATAATTCAAATATGTCATTCCATTGTTTCTATACTGAAAATACTATGAAGACTTCCATCACATGTAAAATAAAATCCAAAGTCCTTATTATAACCTATAAGGCTCTAAACATCTAAAATGTGATTATCTTTATAACCTGCATTCCTACTTTTCTCATTTCATGAATTTTGCTTTAGTCACACTGGCCTTCTTCCTTTTCCTTTACCACTACCAAACTGACTTCTGCTTCTGACCTCTTCCTTTCTTTTTTTTTTTCTCTGAGCTCTTCCTAATTGTTCTGAGATTCTCTTTTCCCCATTATTCAGAGGCTTACTAAGTCTCTGCTGAAATACTGCCTTCTCAGATACCCCATACCTCATCAATATCTATTATACATAATTTTGAATTATCTATCAATTTTCTATCATACATAATTATGAATTATAATTTTATATGTGTACATAAACATAAATTATATATATTTATATATAATAATTATGATATAACATATATAGCTATTAAGATAGTGTGATGTGACCAACTAATCTGAACAGTAATTCTCAAAATTTATTAGGATTTAATTCAGTTAGAGGGGCACCTGGAGGGTTCAGGCAGTTAAGCCTCTAGCTCTTGGTTTTGGCTCAGGCCATGATCTTCTGGTTGTGGGATTGAGCCCTGTGTCAGGCTCTGTGCTCAGTGTGGAGTCTGCTTCAGATTCTCTCTCCTTCTCCCTCCTACTCTCTTATTCTCTCTCTCTCTCTCTCTCTCTATCTTTCTCTCAAATAAACAAAGTCTTTATAAAAAGGATATAATTCAGTTAGAAAAAAAATAGTTTTATCAAAACATTTTCAGGGATCCCTGGGTGGCGCAGTGGTTTAGCACCTGCCTTTGGCCCAAGGCGCGATCCTGGAGACCCGGGATCAAATCCCACGTCGGGCTCCCGGTGCATGGAGCCTGCTTCTCCTTCTGCCTATGTCTCTGCCTCTCTCTCTCTCTGTGTGACTATCATAAATAAATAAAAATTAAAAAAAGAAAAAACATTTTCATTAAACAAATATAAAGCACATTTTTCTTTTACAGCAAATTTTAAAATAATTAGTGTAAGTGAAGGAGTCTATGGACTGTAATTTTGATAACTTGGAAACAATTTGAAAGATATAGCTAAATTATATTCTAATTATTTTTTCTCTGACAATTCATCCCTACTTTTGAGAGTTGAAAGCTCAAACATTTTTTTTGAAGCACTAGGATAGTACTAAAATTTATATTGGAATTGAGGTGGAGATAGAACCTTATTGGCATTAAATTATGTCCATTCTTTTTCTTTGGCCAAATGTTTCACATAACTTCTTAGAGTTGTGTAAGGCAATTAGAGACAACATTACTTTATTCACTCAGCTTTTCTATTCTAGTTTGTTTTGACTCTAAGTATAGGAGAAAATAAACAAGAAGAAACACATATGGTAAAATACAGCAGTAATTATGTATAACTTTATTTAAACCAGCAAATATTTAGTCTTACCTTTCTAGACTTTTCTTAAATCTTTATACTCCCAATTGCTGTGAACTTTGATTCTACAAACATATTTTATCATAAAATGTATAACACTTCAAAGTGTCTTATTTAAGACTTAATATTTGTTTATTATGTAAAATATATCACTTCAGGGGTGCCTGGGTGGCACAAAGGGTTAAGTGTCTGACATTTGGTTTCCACTGGATGGTGATCATAGGGTCAAGAGATCGAGTCCAGCATCAGGCTCCATGTTTAGCATGGGGTCTGCATGAGATTCTCTCTTCCTCTCCCTTTGCCCCTCCCACTCATGTTCTCTCTTTCTCTCTCAAATAAATAAATAAATAAACCATTAAATATATATCATTTCAAAGCTTCAGAAATGAAATATTTCAGAAACTCTTCTACAAAGGGCTTGTATTACCTTAAAAAAAGGAAAGGGGGATATAAAATCATATTTATTCAAAATTTTTTAGCAGAAACTTAAATTGGTATCATCATCGTTGCAAACTTACCTCTCTAAGGTAGTGACTATTAGGGAAGATAATGGCACTTCTTCTTACGGGGTTAAATTGATTTCCAGATTGAGAAACCAGGTGGAATTGTAATACTATTGCTGCCATCTAAATGAAGATGGCATAGATGCTGAATTACCTTTTACCTTTGAGGCAGCCGTTAAAAACTAACATTCAAATAAAACGGTAACGGAAGCTCTGCAGTTTCATCAATGCCCACGTCTTCTTTCTATTGTTCTAATTATGAAACAGCAAACACCAAGTAAAACTTGGTCTGCCTGGGTGGTGGTGTGACTCAGCCTTGACTAGTTCATATGAAGGAGGCATTCAGCTCGCTCACTTTTTTCATCACACCTTGGGCTTAGTGCTCTGACTCACAATGTCTTTTTGTAAGAGTAAAATAAAGGCAGTTGTACTCACAGTTCCCACCATCTCTAATTCCATCAGCATTCATAGTATTTGCTTAGTTCCTTATTAGTATGAAATATCTGGCCTTCATACTATTTACAAAGAAAATAACAGAAATGCAGACAGGTGTATTCATAAAAAGGCTGATTTAGGAAAAATAAATTATAATGACAGCTAATTTAATTAAATGGAAAAGGATGTCCTTATCCATGTTCTTTTAGTGATTTGCAAATAAGATTGTAGAGTTGAAAGTCCTGTTAACCATGTAAAAAGAAACAACTTTTTTATGTAAACATTTTATCCATTTGTTCTCACTTCCTATTATTTTCTTTTGCAGATGAAACAGATAATATTTTTTCTCGGAATAATGTACTTACAGACTTTTTTTTCTTTTCCAACCCAAAAGACATTTAAGAAAAAACTTGCAAACCCTAATTTCTGATCCTTAGAACATGTATAACAAACAATAAATATGAATCTACTCTATGGCATACTGTTACCCAGATTTAGACTTTTAACTCACTTAAAATCATTGCATTTGCCAAAAAATAATTTGTCCAAATTATTAGCAGATTATAATTTTGAGTCAATAATGTTAATAATCTGAGTCACTGGTTTTGAAAAGAATGAAGTTTTCCAATTTATTGATCCAGTGTTATACACATAACACTATAATAAAATAGCATCTGTTTAAATGACCTACCATCTTCCTTACTAGCCTTCTTAAAGTTCTTTATTTTAGCCCTTTCATTAGTTATTCAAATCTAACAATTGTGTATACAATAATAGAATAATAAAAACAAGATATTCTGGGGCCTGAATATATATCTCAGCAAGATTTTTTTGTTTAGATTAAAAGTGATCAAATCATAGTAATTATTTATTGCAAAAATCGATCACTAGGAAAAATTCATCTCTTCATTGTTCCACCTTTAGTGGTTTCCCAAATAAAATCTTATTGCCAGAAATTATGTACATTTCATAAGCCAGTGTATCTGCTGTATAAATCGTGTCCTCTCTAGCTGTTGTCTTCTGTATTATTTTAGGATGTACCATGCTTTTTTATAAATATCTAAAATATGTAAATTTCTTCACTGAATGTGTGATTCGTTCCTTCCTAGCCAAGGGAGATTTCCCCCATGATCAGATTCAATCATTTTTCTATGTTTTGGAATTCTGCCCGAAAATGCTTATTTTTATTTATGAAAAATGTGCCAGAAGATCTGCAAGAGCAATTTTGTAACACTTATAAGCATATTTTTTCCAATTTAAAATCGAGCTTACAGCTAGAAATAGCAGAACAAATGTAAGAAATAACATTACGAATTTGTAAATGCTGTGAATTCAGTAGCTTGGTTAGAAAATGAATGACAATACTTTGGCAATATTTCATTTTAATATCACACTAAGAGTGGACAGAAGGTGTTTATTAAATAAAACTGAAATATATCTGGAATATATCATTCTAAAAGTTTTTCATTGGGCATGCAAGACTTTGTATTGAAAAATATTGGAAACTGAGGTTGAATAAACTTCATATATGGAGATGATCCTATAGATTTTTATTTTTAATTTTTTAATATAGTGTGACAGTCATTTATTCTCTCAGCTATAAATTCATCCTTTTTTGCCTGCTCTGGGAAAATGAATCTGACCCCCCCTAAATATTTTTCAGTTTTCACCTGACACGGAAGCTTTATCAGTAGAGGAGGGCAGAGAGAAGTTTCAGAGCAAAGTTTTGTTTCTTGTTAGTATGGTGCTCCTTTGGCATGACCCACAGCTTGCTGGACTTTCTCCAACACTGGGCTCCTGTATTGCTCACAGATCCTCCACTGCCTGGGTTCAGTTACGGCAGGCCGCAGCATCTACAAACCAAGAGCTTTCTCCTAACACGTTTCCCAAATATATATTTTTTAAATTTATTCATGAGAGACCCAGAGAGAGAGAGAGGCAGAGGGAGAAGCAGGCTCCATGCAGGGAGCCCAACGTGGGACTCGATCCAGGTCTCCAGGATCAGGCCCTGGGCTGAAGGCGGCGCTAAACCATTGAGCCACCCGGGCTGCCCATTTCCCAAATATTTTGTACTGAAGTGCCCTTTATGAGACACTTCCCCAGGAATAGCTTTCATTAGCACCCTAGGGAACAAATTTCTGGCAAGTTTACCACAGTGGCTTCTCTGTCCACAATGCTGCTTCTCCACAACATCTTGATATCAGGCCGATGTGTGTGTTTTGAGAGGAGGGTACTATTTCTTGACTGCTCTCAGTCCTAGGCATGATTCATGTTCTATTATCTGTTATTCCAATAGTTAGTAAACTTACTGAGGATTCTGGAGTGAATATATTTGCTTGTGTGGCTAGATGTCATTCTATCAGCTAACTTGGTTGGCTGACTGAAACTTGGGACTCAGAAGTAGCTACTGACCCTGAATAGCCCAAGCAGCCCCGGCATAATGCAGAGAATGGAAATGCAAAGGCTTAAAGGAGGTTGGGGACAGTTGAATTGGATTTATCATCTCATATTCAATT
This sequence comes from Canis lupus dingo, assembly GCF_003254725.2. NCBI lineage: Eukaryota > Metazoa > Chordata > Mammalia > Carnivora > Canidae > Canis > Canis lupus. The sequence goes on from NC_064248.1 coordinate 45,196,584, forward strand.
GCGGATGTGATATCTTTTTTGGAACGAATCAACACAACTGTTGTTTTAGTTTCCTTGCTCTGCTTTAACAAATTACCAAAAATGTAATGAATAAAAACAATGTAAATATTTCATCTTCTGTTTCTTGGGATCAGACATCCAAAATCAGTTTCAGTGGGCTAAAATCAAGGTGTCTGCAAGTCTACATTGTATCTAGAGATTCTAGGAGACGACCTTTCCCTTTTCTTTTCCAGCCTCTAAAGGCCACCTATATTTTTTTTGGCTTGTAGACACTTTCTCTATCCTCAAAGCCAACTGTACTGCATATTTTTTCCTAACTGAACGTCTGTTTCTGTCATCACATCTTCTCTGATTCTGATCATTCTTTCACCTTCCTATAAAAAACCTTGTGATTACATTTTGCCCATGTGAATTAACGTAGGATAATTTTTCCATCCCAAAACCTTTAATTTAATCACATTTACTACGCCCCTTTTGTGAAGTAACATATTCACAGGCTACAGGATTAAGACTTGAGCATCTTTGAAGGGACTATTATTTAGGTTACCACAATGTCTGAACTTGGTATGCCATTTATTGACCTGACTAATCCTTTTCTCTCTGTACCAATTTGCAAGGATCACCAGAAGCAGTTTGTATTGGCCTGCAGGGCCAATGGTGTAGTTCTTGAATGTTCATTCAGGGCTATGTTAATTCTTCTTCTTGCCATAGTACAGTCTATTGATGTTGATCATCTTGATACTCCACAAACATTTAAGTGGTCCACTACCCTAGTGACATTATGCTGATTGGACCTGAGGAGCAGGATGTAGCAAGTCCATCATGCAAAGAGGATAGAAGACATACTCAGATTTCACTAGCCTGCCTCTGCAGAGTAGTTTCTGTTATTTCAATAGTCTAGAGCATGTCAAGAAATCTCCAAAGAGAACAGGTTGCTGCAACTTTCACCACCTATTATGAGAAAAGAGGCACTATACTTGGCAGGGAATTTTGGAGTTTTGTGGCAACATATACCGCAGTGTGTTAATTTGGCTCATCTACACAGTTACCCATAAAGTTTCAGTTATAAGTAGGTACCAGAAGAAGAGAAGACTCCACATCACATACAGACTTCAGTATAAGGCATTCTACCGCTTGGGCTTCATAATTTAACATATTTAATAATACTTGCACATAGATAGGTTGTATGGACCTCCAGCAAACTAAAAATAGGAAAATTGCAGAGATCTCTAGAATTTTGAGGAAAAGAATCTATGCCATCATCAGCAGATAACTAGTCTCCTTTTGAAAAACAGATTCAGATTTTCTCCTACTCTTGGTAGAGACTGAAAGCCTAACCATGGAACCTCAGGTGACCAAGACACCTAAGACTCATGTTATTTCACACAGCATTAAGACCAAGGAACTCATTTCAGAGCAAAGGAAGTATACCAGTGTGCTCATTTCATGTATTCCCAATTAACTGAAGAAGTTAGACTAATTGAAAGCTATAATTACATATAGAAGATTCTTTTTCTTACCAGTTAAGAGACAATCACCTAAAAGGATGATATTCTGTTTACAGGACTCAGCTTATGCTTTTAATCAGAAATCCACAAGATGTGGAAGTGGGAGTGGCTGCTGCAAGGAAAAAAATAAATTGTTTAATCAGATAGACCCAGTGAACTAACACTATGCATTTCCATGCCCTCTTCTTCAGCTAAATTTATATACTCTGTTTTTCTGCAAATATTTAAGATAAAAACATGCCTTAAAAAGTTAAAACAAACCAATGACAATGGATTTTGACCAGGTAAACCTAATTTGACCTTATTCATTCAAGTGTTTTAGAAAACTGATTTGTATCTACTTGGCACATCTAACTTCTTCAGGAAAAGTTGTTTGTAGGTTTGTTTTTGGTTTTGTTTTCTTTTTTCTTTTGTTTTTGGTTTTGTTTTCTTATCATACAAGTAGTCACTATAATTCAAAGCACTGAATGGCTAGAAAGAACAATAATTATATAACAAATTGTAAAGCTAGAACAAAAATGTGAAATTATATATCTTATCTTTTAAAAATTTGTTTATTTAAAAAAAATTTATTTATTTTAAAGAGAGAGAGATAGCAAGTGGGAGGGTCAGATGCTGAGGTATAGAGAATGTCAAGCGGACTCCACACTGAGCATGGAGCCCAAAGTGGGTCTTGATGCTGGGCTTGATCTCGTGACCCTGAAATCAAGACCTGAGTAAAAACCAAGAGTTGGATGTTTAACTGTACCACCCAAGCACCCCAACATATGTCTTATCCCTTAAAAGATTCAGGCCTAGGATTCCAAAATAACAGACTCATATAATAAGTATTGTCCATACATTTGTTTTTATATTTTGTTGGTATTTGTGTTAATATTTTAAAAATTAATTTCACAAATATTTGTTGAAAATCTATTCATTGGTAATTATTAAAGTTACAAAGTCATGACATCACCCCTAATATCACTTAACTCAGTCTGGTGCAGTAAATAAATTTCAGAGAATTAAGTTCTATTCCAGAACTCTGCAGAAAGTCTAGGGGGTCACAAAGAAAGGAACAACTTAACTTCAAATCAGCACGGAAAAGAGTGAGATTGAAAAAAACTAGAAAATCAATGGCTTTTTGTGAAAAGCAAAATAAAATTCAAAGTTCATTACACAAGAAGGATATGGATAAAGAAGGTAAAGAAAAAGCACAAATTAGTCAATATCAGGAATGGGATGATAGGTGACACCATTACAGTTTCTATATAGACTAAAAGCATAATAAGGAAATACTGAACAATAATTTTTATTATTTATTATTTATCTCCAATAATAAGATAATTTAGATGAAATCGAAAAAAAAATCCTTGAAAGGCACAAATTACCAAAACTCGTTCAAGAAGAAATAGATAATCTGAATGGTTTTACGTCTACAAAAGACATTGAATTTATTTATTTATTTATTTTTAAAGATCTTATTTATTTATTCATGAGAGACAGAGTGAGAGGTAGAGACACAGGCAGAGGAAGAAGCAGGCTCCATGCAGGGAACTCGATGTGGGACTTGATCCCGGGATTCCAGAATCATGCCCTGGGCCAAAGGCAGGTCCAAACCACTGAGCCACCTGGGGATCCCCAAAAGACATTGAATTTATAGTTAAAAATTATATAACACATAAAAACTCAAACCCAAATATTTTTATTGGTGAATTTTGCCAAACATTTAAAAAAATAATACCAATTCTAAAAAATGCTTCAGAAAATTGAAGTAAATGATACTTCCTAATGTATTTCATGTGGTCAATATTACACTGATACCATTACCATAGATTTTATAATAATTAAAACCTCTTAAGAAAACAAAACAAAACAAAAAAGAAAACAAAACCTAAAACAAACATACAAACAACTTTTCCTGAAGAAGTTGGATGTGCAAGTAGATCCAAATCAATTTTCTAAAACACTTGGATAAATAAGGTCAAATTAGGTTTGACCAGGCTTACCTGGTCAAAATCCAGTTGTCATTGGTTTGTTTTAACTTTTTAAGGCATGTTTTTATCTTAAATATTTGCAGAAAAACAGAGTATATAAATTTAGCTGAAGAAGAGGGCATGGAAATGCATAATGTTAGTTCACTGGCTCTATCTGATTAAACAACTTATTTTTAAGCAGAAATCCTATCTAAAGGATTAACTATAAAATTTCTGATTCTTTTGGTAGTGTTTGGTTGCATTGTATACCAATAAAAGTATTTAGGGAAAATGCTATGCCAGTTATCAAAAAAGATAAGATTAAGTTTATTATATGCTAACCACTCTGAACGTGTGATTCATAAGAATAACTTTGAGCATTTAAAAGAGAATTAGCAAAAAAATAAATAAATAAAAAATAAAAATAAAAGAGAATTAGCCTAAGAACTTAATATTAACTCCAAGTTTCACACAAAATTTCTTACAATGATTATCATTTCTGAATTATTACTGGCTTTTTTCTCAATTGCTAATAAAACATTTGGAGACAAAACAAGTAAAGACCTAAAATAAAAATCTGCTGTAAATAAGGAAAGTGATTACTTGTACTTTCGATATAAATGAATTACATACAATATAATTTATAGTAATAAGCATAAAATATGCAACTGAAATGACTAATCACTTAAGTAAAATTAATGCTTGCTTAATGTTGTATTTATTTCATGCTGCTATACCTCTTATTATGGTACAACTTTAATTTGATTATGGTTGTAATTAAGGTAATGCCATTATATGCAATAAATACTGTTAGTGCTAATAGCCGATACCCTATTCTATAATGAGAAACATTTTAGGTACTATTCAGATTTCTATAAGCTTTAATAATATTAAAACAGGAGCAACTGCACAGATAAATAATCTTTCTTTAGCAGTGATAGCTATTTTTTTATTTTAGCTTAAATTTTATTTTTCAACTCAAATTGCCTACCAAAAAACTGATAATGTAATTTTGAATAAATAATCTAATTGATATATGCTCACATTTTTGTAAGTAATTTTTTTTAAAGATTATTTATTTATTTATTTATTTATTTATTTATTTATTCACGAGAGACACAAGAGAGCGAGGCAAAGACACAGGCAGAGGGAGAAGCAGGCTCCATGCAGGCAGCCTGATGTGGGACTCGATCCAGGTCTCCAGGATCACGCCCTGGGCCAACGGCAGGCACTAAAACACTGAGCCACCCAGGGATCCTGTGAGTAATTATTAAGGAAAGTTTTCAAACCAAATGGATCTCAATATTTAAGCTTCCTTCATATCAACCAATATGTGGTTTTTGAAAATGGCATAAATAAGTTGCATCTCAAAAGATAGAATGATACTATTCAATTCAAGAAAACATACAGTAACTATCTAGAATGAGAGATGCAAAATAGTGATATACACAAATTAATGTGGAAATAAAGTTCCTTAAGTATCTAATGCTTTGCAGTCAATTACAGAGGAGTCCTATCTATAGCAGAATTCAGCAAAGTTAAGCCCATGGAAACAAACCTGACCAGTGACCTATTTGTGTACATAAAATTTTATTGGAACACAATCTCACTCACTTATTTACAATCAATTGTATTGTCTACAGCTGATTTCACACTATAACAGCAGATACCATATGGCCCTCAAAGCTTAAAATATTTTCTATTTGGCTCTTTGCTGATCTCTGATCTAGAGGAATCCTTGGACAAAAAATTTACATGGCAGGTCCTAAGTTGAATATTTCTTTCTCTTTTCCTTTCTCTTTTCTTTTCTTTCTTTCTTTTTTGCCCATTCCTCAACCAATTCTCATTGTACCTTTATCGTCTTGGCTTCATAATTTGTAATTTGTAATTTGGTAGCCCAGTGTCTCAGACTTTAGATTAACAGGGCTGTGGATCTGGGTAGATCCCATTAAAGCTGAGTAATGACAAGTCTACTAAGTAGGCAAACACAAATAAAATCCTTAGTGGGTGTTCTGTGATTTTCCTGAGAATGTAGTTCATGAGAACTGGAAAACGTAACACAGTGGTGGGATATTTCAAAAATAATGGAAATATACATAAGAAGGGTAGATTCTTTTCTTTACTGTAACTCCTTTTTTTCTTATTTGTTTTCCGGAGAATAAAATAAAAATTAAAATATTTCATTGCAAACTTTTATTTGGCATTTTAAACAAGAAGTCTGAGAAAATTATTTTTTTCGAAAGGTGCATTGATCAAAATAAACTACATTTTGCTATGGTAATGAACTCCCAATTCTCATCAGCTTTTAAAAAAATAATTGTTGCCATTTTATTAAATATTAATTCTGGGTTAGCTTTTGCTCTGTTTTACATCATCCTCATTCAATATCTGCCATGAGCAAAGCAGCCTCTATCTACAACATTGTAGGTCTAGTGGGAAAAGACCCATGACAAACCATCGTTGCTTCTTCAAGCATCAGCTCTGAAATGGCAAAAAAAAGTTATCTGACCATACTCCTAGATTTAAGAGCAATGGAAAATATAATTCTCCTACAAGCAGAGAAACTAACAAGCCTTCTCCAGGAACACAATGCAAATATTTATATATTCTGAACAATAGTATTTTAAAACACTGTTTAGATTTTAACCTTAGATTTTTGGGGGTTGTATGTATGGATATCACAGAATTCTGTACATGTGTGTGTAATAAGCAATTTAGTAGAGAATCAACTACCTGAAGGTAGGGAAGGCCTATAAGAAACAAACAAGTAACCTAGGTCAGAATTTGATGAAAGCTTCTTGAAAAAAAAATATATATATATGTACACATATATAATAATTTACACGTCATGAAGAACAAAAGCAGAAATTGGAATATATTTCTGAGCCCAAAAGTTAACATTTCAGATATATTTCTTAGAGTATTCTGTACAGTATAATATGTTATCACCACCTTTCAACTCCAGTGTTCTAAATTTTTTGGACTTTTGATAATACTACATCAAATAGCTAAAGTGATCAAAAAATTACTTTAAATTATATGGGTGAGAAAAAATTTATGACTTCAGTATATAATTTTAACTCTCCACTTTTCTCCTTGGAGAAGGTAAATGTTAGCATACTGATGAAATCATAATTACGTGAATGAAAAAATGATTTTTCTGAGGTTCCTTTGTGAGGGTGGATGGCTTTGTAGCCCATGGCAGCAGCTAGAATCAGTGGCTGTTCAGAGTATACGATTTGGTTTTCTCTCCTTGAAGCTGGGAGCAAGGCAGATATCACTGGATCCTTTCAAAAGAAGCTCAAAGAAAACATTTGCTGAAAGTGGTCCTTGGAGGAGGAGGCAAATTCTCTTGAGTTTGAAATATAGATGAAAGAGACACCACGTGTTAAACTCTGGTGAAGTTGCTAAACTCTGGAACAAAGAAGATATCCTATAAGCTTCCAGAGGGGAAATCTAAGACTTTAAAAAGGGAAGGGATTCATAACTAACACTGAATCTATCAACAGTACTGAAATATAAGAAATTGTGAAATATCATCATAATATTTTATAATTGTATCTCAGAAGTCTCTCACAAGTGACACATTTGCCGTATTTTATTTTTAAAAGCAGGTCACTAGGTCTGGTCACATAGAAGGAAAGGGAATTACACATGGGCACAAATATTAGTAAGCAAGAATCATTGGGAGTCACTTGAAGATGATTACCAGAAGCACCCATGATAATTAAATTTAGTATATAGTTTCTAGACATTCTTGGGATACTGGGTCCATAGAAAAGGAGGGAAGTCAGCTGTTAAACAAAAATCTATAGAAATGATATAGACCTACACATAAATCAAGAGAAAAAAATATCCTGGCATACTTCATGGAAGTTAATTTTCACATTGATTGGAAAATCTAGTTTCATTACCTGCATATATATATAGATCCAATTAATCACTGAAATTTTATTAATTGACTTTTTTTGAGATTATTTCAAATATATTTCCATCATGACCTTTCCCAAATCATTTTCTTCTGTATCTATCTACAAGATTTGTACTATGGTTTCTTCTTGAGATCTATGAACTTTTAAAACCCCTATTAGTGCATTTTTATGTTATACCATTTGTGTTTACAGATGAGTATGTTAAATCAAAAAAGTTACACTTCACTAGTTGCACTTATTCCTGTATGCTATAAGCTTTCAAAATATAATTTAGAATTTGAACATTTGAGAAATGTTACATTAGCACAGTCTGTTTTGTTACTTAAGCTTATTTAGGTTTAGGAAATTAGGTGGAATATACCAGTTGAAAATAATAATTTAAAGACTAATATGTATATTTAAACTTAATTTCTTAACAACAGTGATAAAAAGTATTCAAGACATTATCTCTTAAATGGATAATACGTCTGTGTTATACCCACAACATCAATCCAAAAAAGAAATTCTCAGTTTCTTATCACTTCCAAGGGGCGTTATAATTTTCATTGTTAACACTTTAGGAAAAACTTATTATAAAATCCTATTAAGCATTGCAGAATATATATTATGCACCTAGACAATGATTTTACTAAGTCTTCTTGGAAACAAACCTCTAAAGAGGATCCCAAAGGAAATTCTTGAGATTTACTCTTCAGTGAGCAAAATAAGAAAAGAAACATTGTATACTAATATTAGGAAAGATAGATTAGTACTATTAACTCCTGACAAACCAGTGATCATAAAAGATTCTTTTTAATTTACTTAAAAAAATCTTTATAGACCTTGTAAGAAAAAAGCACTTATCTAAGCAACAAATACATATATCAAGATCTATCTATAGCCCAATGAAAATAATAGATAAATAGAAAAAAACAATTTAAATAAACATGTCTATAAATGTGCTTCCCTGCATATATCAACTATGGAAAGATTCAAAATGTGGAAAGATTGCAAATTAGAAAAAAGCCTTCAAAAGCCCTTGAGGTTATAATCATCAATGTTGTCATATGCTTGATGAAGATTTTTAAACAATATTTTATATAATTAAATAAATGTTTTGAAGATAGAAAAAAAGCACTTCAGTAATTCACATTAGTGAAGGAATAGGGTTTTTAAATTATCTTATTTACACAGAAGTTTTAGTAGTATTTTTGCATTTTAATTTATTTATTTTTAAAATATTTTAACTCCTTTTTTAAAAATGATTTTATTTATTTATTTTAGAAAGAGTGAGAGTGGGAGCAAAAGAGAGAGAGTACACAGAGGGAGAGGGAAAAGCAGATTTTTCACTGAGCAAGGAGCCCACCTTGGGGCTTCATACAGGACCTGGAAACCATGGCCTGAGCCAAAGGCAGATGCTTTACTGACTGAGCCACCCAGGCATCTCCATTTTAATTTAATTTAAATTTAAAATTTTAAAATCTGTTTTTCATACTTAATTTTATAATTATTTAAAATGAAGTGTATTATTGATATAACTATAATTTTATCGAATTTCATTTTTGTTTCTTAATGGAAATGCTATCTGATTGAATAATAGAAATATTTGATTATGGTCTATCTCGTTTTATCTAAATCCACTAGAAAAATAGATCTAGATTGCCAATTTCAAAAGCATTAGCTGTTATAGCCCTACCACTAGATTAGATCGGGTCATTAAATTGTTTTAAAAAATATTTTTAGGGGTGCCTGGATGGCTCAGTCCATTAAGCATCTGTCTGACTCTTGATTTTGGCTCAGGGCATGATCTCAGGATTGTGAGATCTAGCTCTGAGTCTGGCTCCACACTGGGCACAGAGTCTGCTTAAGATTCTCTCTCCCCCTCTTCTTCTTCCTCTGCCCTTGCCCCTCTATCTCTCTAGAAAAATATACACATATATATGTATATTCTTATGTATATATACATGTATATATGTATATATGTATATATGTATATATGTATATTTTAGAGCAATAATTCACAGAGGAGATTTACATATCCATATATATATATATATATATATATATACATTTTTTTTTTAATTAATAAGAGACACAGAGAGAGAAAGGCAGAGACACAGGCAGAGGGAGAAGCAAGCTCCATGCAGGGAGCCCGATGTGGGACTCGATCCCGGCACTTCAGGATCACACCCTGAGCCAAAGGCAGATGCTCAACTGTTAAGCCACCCAGGCGTCCCCCTTATAGGTCTTTTGTAGCAAAATATGTTATAATCACTTTAGTGATTTTAGGAAGTCATACACCTACTGACAGATAATAGTAGGTTAGCCATTTATACATGCGTTCTTGCTTTTCTTTGCCCCCAAACCCTAATCCAACTGTTCTACCTCTATAAAGCCAAAACATGCAAAAGTTTCAGCAGTGCTGCCTGTACCTCAACAGTGAAATTTAGTTCAGGACTGTGTTCTCTTTTACAAATAATAAGAAACTCCTCACTAAATTCTACCCCTGAAACTAATATTTAATTGCTTGTTAACTTACTGGAATTTAAATAAAACTTGAAAAAAAAATAACTAATCAGTTGAATATCTGAACAAGTGTTTTGGAATACAGAGAAAACTAAGCTTATAGGATGCTGGATGTATGAAAAAATGAGATGAATATATAGCGATGAGTTATCTCAATTATTGGTTATTTTTACTGATAGTCAAGTGCTCAGGAAAAGCTGAATAGCCTAACAATAATTGTTAGTTATTGCTAACATTATATAATATTAATAACAGAATACTTAAAGATTCTCAGATTCAGAAGAGGTGAAAAAGATATATAGTATTTGAGAGGTAACACAATAAATTCCTAAGCAAATTATTTTTCTTAAAATTTAGAAAAAAAATGTGAGTTTAAAATTAAAGTCACTTGCTTAAAAACTAGAAAATATGTGAAATACATTTTTTAAAGGAAATATGAAGTAAATATTTGATATTAATGAAATGGAAAACAAAAAAATCTTAAAAACATGATTCTTTGAATGAATAGCTCAACAAGCTTAAAGAAAAAAGGGATAAAAATATATGATATTTAGAAATGCAAAGGGAGTAAGCTATAAGAAAGAGAGTAAATATAAATGACAAATTAGAAAACCTAAAGGAAACTGCTTATATTTTAGCAAAATATAAACCAAAAATTTGACATAAGACATACTAGTACACTTACATTGGTTAACTACATCTGAAAATAAAAATGTTCAAAATTAGTCTTTTAAAATAAGCATTTGGAACAGTTATTTCCAAAACTGAGTTCCAACTATCTGGTAAAGGCCCTATAATTAAACATTATTTCAAGATCCAGAAAGAAACATATGCAAAGCTCTCTATTAAGTATTAGAAAACCAACATATAACTTTAATAGCACAACTGATAATACTAAAAAAGGAAACATGATTACATTTTGCTTATGACTATGAATGTAAATATTTTAATTAAACATTAGCAAATAATTTGCAAAACAATATTCTAGTATTTTTTTTTAGGATAAGCTTCTAAGACAAGACCCCAAATAAATGTTCATTTGTCTTGTATTAAATGGTGCAGTACAAATGGGTCCTCTAGTGACACAGGCTAGCAGGACAGTTGTGCCTGCATAATACATGCCTTTCAGGGTTTACCATCAACTGCTATTTGTAGGCAGTGAAACAAAGAGAACTACAAGGACAAGAATCTGGGTTTTTCAATGAGATCAACTAAAAGCTAAACATGTCATTTTTTCATAGTTCATTACCCTGAATTCTGCCATAAAAACACAATTAGCTGAAGGGAGGATGAAAAATTTGCATTGTTTGGCCCAATATCTAATTGTGCAACTTAAACTATGGATTCTATCACCAAAAAGAACCATGAGAATTATTTTGTTATGAGAACCAACTAAACTTTATTCTTATTCTAAAAATGCAGAGGTGGTTTAAGATCTAGTACAATCATTCATTTCACCCTCAAAGTTTGACTCGGGAAAACATAAGCCATGGTCCTTTCATGAGCAAGCATCTCACATGGACCCTCAGTCCCAAGAACAATCTTACTATATTTTCCTAAACTGTCCATTCTCTGCTCTCTTAGATGACTATTTTGTAGTTTGTACTCTCTTCAACTACCTTAGCACTTTCCTTCCCTTCAAATATCAACAAACTGGGTCTTTATTTCATTGGGAAAACACATGAGAAGAAGAAAATACATTTTCCCATCTTTTGCCAGTAAACCCTCAACTATGTGAAAGTGTAATGTATGGGCTGCACTCTTTTCCCATTACAGTGTATGAACTGACCATATTCCTACCTAAGCACAGCAAATTCTCTTGCCTTGAGGGCTTTGTTCTTTCAAGTATCAACTTATTGGGATGCCTAGATGGCTCAAGGGTTGAGTGTCTGCCTTAGGCTTAGGGCTTGATCCCAGGTGGGAGATTGAGCCCCACAGAGTCCCGCATCGGACTTCCTGCTGGGAGCCTGCTTCTCCCTCTGCCTATGTCTCTGCCTCTCTCTCTCTTGAATAAGTAAATAATAATTAAAAAAAAAAAAACAGGTATCATCTCATTATCCTACATCATCACATCTTACTTCTCTATAGGATCAGTTCCAATAGTAAGGGAGCAAAGAAGCATAGTTTTTTTCATTTTCCAACTAACAAATCTTTTCTTTATCCCAACTACTTTGATTTCATTTTTTCTCTTTTCCTTTAGAGCAAAACTCCTCCACCCTGGTCTGTGCTTCCTCACTTGGCTGGAGCCAACCCAGTCAAGCTCTCGAGTCAACCTTCAATCACTAGTGAGTCCCCTATGATCTCATCATTTCAGTCGTTTTTTTTTTTTTTTTTTTAAGCTTTTATTTATTTATTCATGAGAGAGAGAGAGAGAGAAGCAGAGACACAGGCAGAGGGAGAAACAGGCTCCATGCAGGGAGCCTAATGTGGGACTCAATCGGAGGACCCCAGATCACATCTTGACCCAAAGGCAGATGCTCAACTGCTGAGCCACCCAGGATCCCTCAGTCCTCATTTTAATTAAATTCTCAGCAGCATTTGATATAGTGGGTCACTCCTTCAATTTTAAAACACTTCATTTGGCTTTTGGATTTCCATTCTTTCCTGATTTTCCTTATAGCCACTTCATATTCCAACTTGTTCTTCTTTGCCTAATTCTGCCTTCACCCACTTTGAAGTGTTTTTCTTTGTAATTCTGTGCCTGCCATCTTTTGTATCTGTATTTACTCCTGGGATAATTTCATTCAGTTTCAAACGTTATCTATACAGGATTACCTCAGACCTAAATCTCTCTGAATTCCAGATTTGTACATACAACTGCTTATCCAATAATTCCTCTTGGATTTCTAATATACTTTACATTTTTCTCAAACATTCTTCCTTACCAATGTTCCCCAGGCCAACAAATGACATGGTTGGCTATTTGCTTGGGTTTTGACTGAAACAAAAGTTTAGAATCATCCGTCATTCCTTTCTTTCACCTCATCAAATCTATCAGTAAATCTTGTTGGTCCTATTTTCGAAATCCAGTGACTCTCCAATATCTCCACTTCTGCAAAAGTAGAATGCATTGATATCAACGTTTTGGAATACTGCAATGGCCTTCCAACACAACTTTTTGCTTCTATTTTTGCTGGTTCATAAGAGAGCAGGCAAATTGATCAAATAAATCAGATACATCAGAATTTTCACTTCCTACAAGCTGGAATACTAGAGAACAGACTAATGTACTATGCCATACTAGAAAGCTAGGCAAAAAAACAATAACAGAATCACTCAGAAGCATCAAAAATATCTTGAAGTAAGGAGGGATAATCTAACATTCCAGAGAAGTGAAGTACTTGTGTTTATAAATTGCACCCACTTTTCACAGGGAAGCAGCTACCAATTTTTGGTATGAGCAAAAAGGTATAGCACAGGGTGGTTTCTGGGAATTAGAGAAAGGAGTAGATTTTTGAATACCATGTAAAATGAGGAGATAAAATTAGGGGCGCCCGGGTGGCTCAGTCTGTTCAGCATCTGACTTTAGCTCAAGTCATGATCTTGGGGTGCTGGATTGGGCTCTGTGCTCAGCTGGGAGTCTGCTTGGCCCTCTTCTCCTGCCCTCACTTGTGCTCACTCCCTCTCAAATAAATAAATCTTTAATTTTTTTAAGTGAAAAAGATAAAATTAAAGACATAAGGGAATGCAAATAAAAATACAAGGTAAATGGAAAAATATTAAAACTGAATACAGACAAAAATTGAAAATACAGGAGACTACATTAGAGCCAAATATGAAATATTGAAAAATAGCTATCTTACAGTCATAATTTATTCTACTCCTGCTATACTAACCTCCTTGCTTTTTTTAAGGAGCCACCAGATTCCTCACCATAATTTAAAATTTTTGAAAGTTAACTATTTTTATCTTTAATGCCAAGAAAATAACAAGATATTGACTATTGCTAATGTTGTTTATCTGTTTAAGATATAACACTGAATGCAATCAGCCAAATCAAGAAATAATTTGTAAAAATATTAGCATATCAAAAACAAGTTTTTCTCCTTTTGATGATCATATACTTGCATTCCTAGAAAACCTGGAAATCCACACAAAAATTCTATGACTATTAAGAGAATTTGTCAAGGACTGCAATCAAACCAACTATAAGTAAGTCAATCACTACTCTTTCAAAGTAGCAAAATTCATACATTATATTTATAGAAAAAACATTAAACAATAGCCCATACTAGGCTGGGTACTTTTCTAGGTACTTGCAAAACATCAGTGAAGAAAACATACAAAGATTCCAGCCTCCTTGCAGTTTAAATTTGAAAGCCTGGAATTAACAGAAATAATAACAAATAATTACAACATATGTGACAAAGTAATAATTGTTAAAGAAAAGGGAAATTTAGAAATGAATTAAAATAAGTGGAATTTAATGCATTATTATAAGTAGAAGTATAACTGTATCTCTTCCCTATAGTTCATCCTCTGCATGCAAATATTAAGAGAACTTTCTGAAATAAAACCTGGCTATCTCAATTGTTTGCTCAGAACCCTTCCTCAGCTATCAGGTTGGCATAACATAAATGATGCTTCATGACTTTCTTTCAGTGTATATATTCAGAGTCATCTTAACTACCAACCACAATTGATGAGATACTTTAGAAACACTGAAATGCTTCTTTCTCTATTTAAAATAGTCTACTATCTTTAAGACTATTTAGTTCATACCACAACACCCTGCTGAGTCTTATTATCTTTTCTAAAACCTTTTGCGACCTTGCACAGATAGAGTTAATCAATCTCTACTTCACCTATGAGTTTTACATGCATATTCACTTAAATTACTACACAGTAGTCTTAGGTTTACAGAATATGTAGCTATAATGACATTGCCATTATTATATACATAGTATATTCTTCCCCTTTCTAGGTAGTGAGCAATTTGAGGACTGGGACATCGTCATTTTTATCATTTTTAACCTCATAAGAATAGAAGAATATTTGGTATATTACAGTTATTCAGTACATGTTTGAATAAAGGATAAATAAATAAAAATAAAAATAATTTTAACTGTGGTCTATGACATTGCCTTTTCAAAGAATAAACTGTATTCAGAGATGGCATGGATAGCTAAGTAATTTTTTAAAAAAATAAATGGATTCTGCAGATCACTATGACAGTTTACAAGGCTATGGAAGGTATAGCATCAGCAAGTAGGAAAACTTTTAAACCAGCAACTCATATTTATACCATAGATTTTCAATAGCTCATGGTATTTATGAGTGTGATATTGGAGAGGATCTTAAATTTTAATGAGGTGTTAATATTAAATGCAGATGAATAATCCCAATCTACATAATATATACAATTTCATTTTGTACAGAAACCAAATGGTTTGATTTGATTGAATATATATTAATATAAAACTGGGCCATATGATAAAAAACACTCACAGAATGTTTTCAGTATCTAACTAAACTCAAACCTCATACAAGAGAATATCTTTATTTTATCAAGACCATGAGTATTATATTTTATCCTATGCAGTATGACATATATTTGCCACGTGAAATTTTGAAGTATATAAACTATCATCAGAACTAAATAGAGTTCTTGTATATAATAGATAGCAGTATCACTGGTCATAATATTTTATACTTATGATTTTACTATAATTTAAAAATCATAATTTTCTAAGAGGATTTTGACATAATATATCTTCTAAGGGGGTTTGCCTTCAGAAGCAATCTCTTTTGATGGCAATCTTTACAATTGTTAATAATAATTAATAATATCTTTACATTATTATTTAAAGAAGGATTTTTTTCTTGTCTAATAAAAAGTAAATACCTGGAGATAACCTATTCAACAGATAATTTTACAGCAGATTTTCTTGATAGCTAACCATGATCAAAGCCCAAGAAAGGTAGATATAGGTTAGTTGCATGGAAGAGGAAAGCAAGAGCTAAAGGGTACAAAGGAAATTTTTTTTTTTTTTTTTAAGAAAGAGAAAACACGTGTGTGAGGGAGGGGCAAAGGGAGAAGGAGAGAGAGAACCTTAAGCAGAGCCCCTCGCAAGGCTGGATCTCATGACCTCGAGATCATGACCTCAGCTGAAACCAAAAGTTGAATGCTTAACGGTCTGAGCCACCCAGGCACCCCAAGGTACAAAGGGAATATTAACCAGAAGAATGAAGAGGGTTCTGCAACAGAGACAGTGCATTTATTCCTTTCCTAAACCTGTCTCCTTCCTCCAATGTCCATTACAGGGATCCCCTGTTTTTCAAAAGTTCAGGTTTGTCACTTTGCTTTTAAGAAACACCTAGATTAGTATCTGTTTTCTCTAACTGAAAGAATCTGAAGAGAATTTTCATTTTTATGGAAAAAGTGAAAACAGCATTCAACATGTGTTTTTGCAGGAAGCCATTGCAGTGGTATCACACTCCTCAAGCAGCAGAAGTGGCCCTGCGAAGCTGCATTAACTTTGGACTGTGTCTGTGAGCATCTGTGCTTTATCTCGATTTATTTTGTGCATTCTTTAGCAAGATGTGTTCTAAGGTACCAGAAAAGCCTAATGAAGCAGGAGAGCTAGGTTCTTGTCTCATGGAGTTAAGAACGAATCTTGCAGACAAAAGAGAATGAGTAAAATGATAGAAGTTTATTAAGTGAGGGAACAGAGAAAGCTCTCAGAAGTGAGAGGGATCCTGACAGGGTTGCCACTGAAAGGTTTTTAGGCTGGTATTTTATTGAAAACTTGACCAAGGAGTCTGTGGCCTTGAGATTCTTCTGTTGTCTTAGTTTGAGCAAGGACTATTGATAACACCCTTAATGACTTATTTCTTTGTGGTCTGGTCATTTTCTGTGACTACGGTATAGCTGCCAAAGAAAAACACTCCCTAACATCAGGGGCCAGGTGGTCTGGTTTGTTTCCTTATCTCTGGGTTCTTATATCTCAGCACCCTCAAGATTTCTGTGCGCCTGATTTCATGGCTCCCACCTATCTCTCCCTGCCTAACCCTCCCTGGCCCTTTTTTTTTGGGGGGGGGGGGGGTCCTGAGAATGTGCAAAAATTGTTGATATCAATTATAATGGTAATCACTTCTCTTTGCTTTCCACCATTTCTGCTTACCAAATGTTTTACAGAAACACTCCACTTTGGATAGTGGGGAAAACCTGTATAAAGAGTCATGTTTCTAACTCTAGGCACAGAATATGGCAGATGTGAAGTTTTTAGTATAGAGAGTATAGGTTGAGAGTATAGGTTGAGTACTTACTGACCTTTATCCTCACTTTGTCACTTTAACGGTAGACAAAGTCATCAGATTTTATGACTTCTCTCCTTGGTTTTTCATTCCTCTTCTCCTCCCTTCCTTCCTCTCTTCTTTCTTTCTCCCAACTTCTGCTATTTCTCCTCCTCCTCTTCCTCTTTCTCTCTCTCTCCAATTTTTTTTCCCCTTTTTTTTTTCAGATGATTCATCAGTACTCAAAGATGTCTGGATGGCCAAGTGATTATTTCTACTCAACAGATACATATCTGGGCAGCCCCGGTGGCCAGCGGTTTAGCGCCACCTGCAGCCCCGGGTGTGATCCTGGAGACCAGGATCGAGTTCCATCTCGGGCTTCCTGCAGGGAGCCTGCTTCTCCCTCTGCCTGTGTCTCTGCCTCTCTCTTGCTCTCTCTGAATGAATAAATAAATAAATCTTAAAAAAAAAAAAAAAAACCAGATACATATCTGTATACCTCCATGTTGGATCATCTACTTGAGATACTGTAGTTTATGAGAGGTCAGTAACTGTGAAATGCATATTTTTCCGAACATTTTTAAAATAAAACATTTAGGGTTTTTTTTTTTTCCCATTAGTTTCCATTAGTATAAGTGATAGAAAATCCATTTATTTAAAATTGAGTATCATATTGCAAATTGCAAGTATGTTAAAAATTTTGGTTAAATAAATATTTTGAAATAGATATTTGGGAATTAACTTATATGAAATATGTTACAAGTGAGTAGAGATTTATCTAATGGCTATATTTATTAAAACCATTATTAATGTATTTATAAGAAATGACACAGATAAGCATCCTTAAAAATATAACTGTGAAGATTAAAACTATTTGTAGATAGAGACAAATTTTACTATTTATAAATTCATTCAGTTGGCCCCTTTTAGCAATCTCTTAATTAATTATAGTATGCAAATATATGGAAACTTCTCTGAAACATGAAAGCTACTAATAGCATCACTGCTTTATTTTTTTTTAATTTTAAAATGAGATAATTATATCATCCTTTGAAATGATGACTTAAGAAATCAGTTTTATCTTGTCACTTTCCTAGGAAAGCTGCAGTAGGAGAAAATTAGTTTATAATAGAAATATTCAGAAATTCTTCCAGGAGAGTGTAGTATGTCACATTTATAGCCCTTTATTTTAGGGCATGTGAAACCTTCCATGTGCTCTGTAAAACATTTTGCACTGTTTAACTTGTGTGACTTGCAATTAATCTCAGTGTAACAGAACAGCAGGAAGTATTTCTGAGGCTTAAGAATGTTTTCTTTTCCCAGTTTTTCATACAATATGTAATCTGGGCATGTCACGAGAAAATTAGTTTTCATAAAATTATAATACAGTTTGTTGCAATTCCTGGCACTTCTGTGGCAAGTTGCTCTTCTGTATGTTTCTTTCAAAGTTATTATTATAGTGAGGTGATCATTTCACTGTGACAGTAAACTATATATTTATTGCTGTCATCAGCTATACCCTGCTGCCTTATTGGGTATTTCTATCTGCTCTTTTACTAGGCCCTCCAACTAAGCATGTTTCAAAAATTCATTCTTCATTAGTCAACTGATTTAGTTAAATCACTTCTCTGAACTTTGGTTTCTTAATGTGTGAAATATACAATTATCCTAATCTTTCTCCCAGCTCTTAAACAGTAAAAGATTTTGTTTTGTGTCTGGTCTCCCCAGAACAAGCTCCTCCTTGTGATTTTCTTTTTGCAAGGACACCATCATATATCCAGTTATTCACATTTAAATTTTCAAAGTATATTCTTTCCTTTATCCTTACTCCTCCACACGCACACACACACAAAACAAACAAAAAACCCACCTCATATATTTTGTTCTTCTTGAAGTTTGTTCTCTTTTCCATTCTCCTCTCATTTTTCTCACATTAATTTGGATTCTCTTAAACTCGATCCCAAATTCCCAGCATTGGTTTCAAATTAACCATCTCTCAAATCTGCCAGAGTAGCTCTATTCATAGTCAAATGCATTCCTGACCCTTTTACCTACCAAGTCAACTGTAAACACAATACAATTCTGACAGTCATGATTCCAACCACTATCTCCAACTCTAGCTCTGTTGCTTATCATCAAACTACATACAAGTCTGCTCCACCTGAACCGAACAATGGACTTTGCTTAAAAGAAAAAAAAATTTTGCTTTTGGGGGCAGTCCCTATGCTGGATGCTGCTTAGTTTTATTTAGTTTGATTTGTTATTTTATTTATTTACTTATCTCTAGAAATTTCATGTATATGTTATGTTTTCCTCTCTTTGGAATTTTTTTCCTGTCTCATCAAAGGACAGGGTCTTCATGACAGTCACCTAATGATTTTGTCATCAAAAGTAAAAGCTGAAGTGAACCTAGGACGATTCACTAATTTTTCATACAAGAAAATTAGTGTCAAATTGCTCAACAATTTTACAAAGCCATTTATACTAATGGCAAACCTAGGGCTAAAATAGATAGCCCATCTCAAAATATTGGACAAGTTTTATCAAATCATATGCTAATTTATTTCCTTTTGGTGCACTATACTACTTCACACCTCTATTATTGTGGTTTTTCTAGTGTTCTTTGAATTACTGTATTTGCATATTTATAGTTTTCTTCTAATAGATTATCTACTTATTTGTAGAGAATATGTCTCATTTACCCTTTTTATTACTCTTTAAAATGGGGAATATATGTATGAAAGGATCTTTGGGTGGTGAAGTCATAACCAAAGATTTCAGTTATATCTATGTCTATATCGATCTATAGCTAAAGCTGTAGCTATATATGTATCCATACCTACAGCTATACACAGCTGTACTTGTATGTATGTTTGCCTATATCTGCAAATAGTCATTTTGAAAAACTAATAGCAGAGTATAGTACCCTTTTTTCCACAAACATACTAAAAAAACATTGAAATGCATGGCTAAGAATTACTTCCTATGGTCATATGTAATTGCAGAACTAATTTAACATTTTAAGTTTAAAGAACATGACACACATGATTGGAATGTTTTGATATTTAATTGAATTATTAAACATATTTTTACCAGTTCTGCATGAAATTAGAATTTGCTCATAGTTAAACTACCTTCTTAGGCCACCTTTAATGTTTGAATGTTGCTCAGATGTCTAACATCCTATCTGTATTTGAAGAAGAAAAGTTCTTCCCTCTAAATAAAGTTACAATTTAACTCTGACTTTATTGAAACAAAAATAAAACATACATGCAGGTATACATAATCTTCCACAAGTATTTCTGGGGAGACATTTAAATTTTCTATTATCTTCCTTTGGGTATACTATAAAACACATAAAATATTTATATGTAACTGGTTGCTATACTTTGTTATCTGGCATGATTAAATTTATCTTTCATTTTCTTAAACATATATACTGGGCATAATTGGTCACTTGGTTGATTTTTGGTTTCATCACTCCAAAGAGAAACCTCATATCTGTTAGTCATCACTCCTCAATCAATCCACTAACCCCAGCCCTAGGCAACCTTTAATCTCTACTCTCTGGATATAGATTTGTCTCTTCTGGACATTTCATATAAATTAAATCATAAAATATGTGGTCTTTTGTGACTGAATTATTTCATATAATATACTGTTTTCAAGGTTTATTCATGTTGTATCATGTGTCCAGATTTCATTCCTGTTTTTATGGCTTGATAATATTCAATCGTAAGGATAGCCTATATTCTGTTCATCCATTCACAAACTGATGGACATTTGGGTTGTTTCTACTTTTTGGCTACTTGATATTTGTGTGCAAGTTATTGTAGACATACATCTTCATTTCTCTTGGGTATATACCTAGAATTGGAATACTAGATTACATGGTAACTCTATGTTTAGCTGTTTTAGGAATTACCAGACTGTTTTCCACAGCAGCTGCATCATTGTACAATCCCACCAGCACTTTATGAACATTCTAATTTATCCACATCTTTGCCAACACTTACTATCTTTTCCCTATAGCCATTCTAATAGGTGTAAAGTGATACCTCATTGTGATTTTAGTTTGCATTTCCCTGAAAACTGATGAGAAACAACTTTTCATGTTATTCCTGGCCATCAATATAACTTCTTTGAAGAAATGTCTATCCAAATCCTTTCTGCATTTGTTAATTGGGTTGTTTGCTTTGCTACTTCATTGTTCTTGTTGAGTTGCAGGAGTTCTTTATATTTTCTGGATTGGATCCCTTGTCAGATATGTGATTTGAAACATTTTCTCCCGTTCTGTGGGTTATCTCTGTTGATAGTGTTCCTTGATGCACAAAAGTTTTGAATTTAGAATGGGTCATTTTATCTATTCTTTCTTTTGGTGGCTGCGCTTTTGGTATCATATCAAATAAACCATTGTCAAACACAAAATCAAGAAAACTTTCTTCTAAGTTTTCTTCTAGACTTTTATAGTTTTAGCTCTTATGTTTAGGTTTTCAATACATTATGAATTAAATTTTTTATGTAGTATAAGGTAAGTCCTTCATCTATTTTGTAAGTGGTTTATTTGTCTCTTTATTAAAGAGTTGTAAATTCATTTATTTTTAGCAATTATATAGAATACTCTTCTTTTTTGGTTTGTGACTTTCTTGGGGCAGAACTATCTTCTCAATTTTGGCATCTTCAGGGCCCAGCGTGATGCTAGGCATAAAGTACATGCTGAAAAGTTATTAAATTGAGTTTGCACAAGATATCTGAACAATATTAATTATGTTGTTACCCAATAAAGTATATGGAAAGTTTTGTATGCTATTTTGTTCATTTAATAACATTCAGGGTTTGAAATCACCTAAAGTGTCTTCCTTTGTATTTCTTTGATGCTCTTTAGTCTCATTTGCCAGGTAAATTTCTCTTGCCGGCCCAATCCAAGCTTAAATCACGTTGGTTCCTCCTGCTTGCCTTAGAGGCCTTTATTGTCAATCTCTTTTCCTTTTCAACCATCCTAAACAAGGATACATGGGTAAAAAAGTCCCTAATTCAGGTGAGGCCAACCTCAGGTATACAAGGATGACATGACAACCGAGAGGACATCTTATCTAATGGATAGTCACACCAGCACCCACACATAGCCTAGGGTGCTTGTCTTTTAAATTTGGATGTTTATGAGAAATAGCTCAACCTTTCATGACATCTGAACAAATACCCCAGAAGGACAACATTTTGCAAATTCGGCCTTATTGGCATTTACTATATATATGAGTATGTGTATGTGTCTATAAAATCTTCCATAATCATTTCAGAGAGAGATCTAAGTTTTTTATTATCTTTCTTACTGTAGATTTACAAAATATAGATAAAATCTGTATATGTAACTGATTGCTATATTTTATTATCTAGCATGCTTAAGTATCTTTTATTTTTAAAAATATATATACTCAAACATGATTTTATATTAATCAATTTTTTGAGAAAGTGTGTATTATGTAAGATTGCTGAGAATCACTCAGTAGAATTAATACAAAATAAAACACAACAAGAAAAACATTCATCTGAGAAAGGCAATAGATGAAAAGACTGAGGCAGGGAAACATTTTTAAACAATGAACAAAGCTAGGAAAAGATAATTTTCATTAAAGGAGGAATATACATGCTTGGTGGAGACTGATAATGAAAATATCCTTGGCCTATGTTTGAATGTGTCTTGGTATTTTACTTTGTGCACCAGGATGCAGTGCGAAATTAGAGGCTGGCTCTGGACTATGCAACTATGACATCAAAACATTCAGTTAAATGAGGGAAAAAAATCACCTTATTGAGAAAAAAATACCATCATTCAAAATGGTTATTTTTCATTGTATCAGAAAAAGTATTGAGATAATTAGCTGAAATTCCCAAGTAAACAAAATACTCCATCATTGTCAAGGTATCATCAGTGTAAGTAAAATATCAGCTGGACAAATTAGTCTCTTATATGAACACTGGATTTCCCGATTCTAGAATTTACAAGATAAGTGACTTGCTTTTAATGATTTTATTTATTTGAGAGAGAGAGAGAGAGAATAAAGCATGGGAGGGAGGGGTAGAGGGAGAGGGACAAGCAGACTTCCCGATGAGCACGGAGCCCAACACGGGGCTTGGTCCCAGGACACCGAGATCATGACCAGAGCCAAAGTCAAACACTTAACCAACTTAACCACCCAGGCACTCCAAGATAAGTGACTTTACCAAGACATTTATTTCTCTGATATTCAGTTATCTCATTTTAAAATGAAATATCTGATTCAAAGAGTGGTTGTATGTTAAAAGTGAAATAGAATGATTTCAAGTGGACACAGAATCTATCATGTAATAGAAACTCTTTCTTCCCTCCTCCAGTCCAGGACCTCTTAGTCAGGTATGGGATTTGATTGAATTATGTGATATTCCTAAGACTTTTATATTTTACTCTCTAAGGCAATGGAGAGTATCATAGTGTCTAAGAATCAAGACAAGTAATGCATGATAGAAAGCAACCTAATTTGATGCTGGGATTTAGAGTGAATTAAATACATTTTATATGGTTCATAATTTACATGGTGCATCAAATATCTCATTGTAGTTAACATAAAAAAGTCATATAAGCACACACATTTTTTTAAGTTCTCTATTGAGATTTATATAAATTAAGTTTACCACATTGGAACATACATTCAATAACAACCCAAAGATAATTAGGGAGCATATATTAGGTGTCAGGGATGGTTCTAAGATGTAGGAGATATAACAACAAATCATTATGCTTATGCTATTATATGGCAAGGAATAAGGTCCCAAATATACAGGGAGTTACATTACCATGTTATACAAAAATTCCACAAGAGAGGTAAACACAGATTACAGAGGGTGGGGGTAGATGTAGCGGGGACCATGGCACAAGTCAGGGTTGTCACTAGCCCATGTGGTCTCTTTGTGTAAGTTAAAAAAGGTACCTCTTACTCCATGCAGACACATTCCCAACCCAAGGAGTAAGGCTGATGAGTCGAGTGCCAAGTGGATTTCACATCCTATCTGTCCCCTTGGTTAGGGTCTTTGCACAATACATACAAAGTACAACAGCTTTGTGGTCCTAGATCAGGGATTATAACTGAGTTTAATTTTGGTAATTGCATTAAAGAGTTTCACACAGTGCTAACCAGCAAACTAGTAGATGGAACATTCAAATTATGGGTATGAGTGGTGACAAATGCACTGCAAAGAGGCATATGAGTAGTGACAGCAGAGGGGTCACTCTACACTCTCAGTTTTGGTAAAGCCTTGTATTTGTATTTAGTTCCCTCCTCTGAATGGGATAACAGGTCTCCTATCAGCTTAGGTCCAGGAAAATTTTAATGCAGGCAAGCTATTCTCCTGACTCTCTTGGTTGAGGAGTCCACTGATTGTTGATGACTCATATTCTGTTCAAATCTCATTCTCTAAATTTATGGTTTTCAAATATTTTTTCCAGTCTAAATATTTCCTCAAAATATTTAATATCAATCATCAATAAAGTAAATGACAAGGGCCATCTGGGTGGCTCCATGGGTGAGCGTCTGCCTTTGACTTAGGGCATGATCCTGGGGTCCTGGAATTGAGTCCCACATTGGGCTCCCTGCGAGGAGCCTGATTCTTCCTCTGCCTGTGTCTCTGCCTGTCTCTCTCTTTGTCTCTCATGAATAAATAAATAAAATCTTAAAAAAATAAATAAATGATGAACAACCAGCTGATTGTCCCCCTTATTTTTCTGTTTCTGGGTTCCCAGGTACCTACCTTGGGACATCACCAGGGCACCACAGACCCAACACACCACTCCAGAACTGTCAGGATTATCTTTACTTGTTCCACAAAAGATCCATCTCCCATTTCTCTTGGGAGATCTAAAAATATATATGCAAACACAAGGGTTAATGGCTTCTCCCTACCTATCCACTATTTTGAAAAAGTTTCTAATGCCTTACTCCAAAAGAGTAAATCAAATGCAATAAGATAAGGAAAAAATATCATAATACATCCTTTCATTCACCTGAAGGATCTGATTCTGATAGAAGTGGTTTTCCTTGATCTTGTCCTAAGGACCTTAGTAAGCTGCTCAGGACTTGTAATCAATCAAGTTAGTTAATATCTTCAGGTCTGAATTTCCATATAGACAGGTGGATTTAATGATATCTATCTAGCAGGGCTATCATAAGGCCCGCATACATTACATGTCAGAGGCCTAGTGCACGGCTATGAAGAAACAGTACCACTGATTATTGTGGGGAAGTAACAACGATGGGCATGTAAACTATCCTTTCCTTTTGAGTTCAAAATTTTCCTGGCAAAATAAAAGCACCTGCATTGGATAGGAAACTCATGGACAGAAGTCAAGATACCCATTAACTTCAAGGCTGCCACTTTACCCAGAATCCATGATGCTTTCTAATTAAGAAAATATTTTTGCTTTTCTCCTAAAAGGTCTCTGCTCAGGAGATACTTGAGGAGGCAGTAATGTGAAGGTATTTTTACAAATATTTAGGCAGCTGTGACATTAGAAGAAATGTAAGTAAAGAAAGTACATGTATCAGAAGCTAACTTCCAAAATTCACGGCCCTTTCAGAAAGCTGTGGGTTTTCTTTTTACAAGACTGTGTTCTCTCACGGAAAATAAAACTACCTTCACCAGACAAGAGTAAACAATACTTTGGAAATAAGAAGAAACATTAATCACTACTATCTCCTTTCTCTAACCTCATGTGTCTCTAGCATGTTTCCCAAAGTTCAGGTAAAGTACATTTCAAGTAATTAATTCATTCCAGAGCCAAAAATGATGTGAATATTTCACTCTGTCTTTGTGATAGTTCGGAACCAGCCGCTCATCTATAACTTAAATTTGGCAAGTTTTGTTTTATTTTCACTGCCATTATAATGTTGACACAATCAAAATTCATATCTGAGAATGACTGAACTACTTTGCAGGTGTGCAAATATTGTTTTCCAGGAAGCATAAGCAATAGACATTTTATTTTTTAAATCTGTACCAACAGGAAATGAGCCATTACTTTAATTTCTAGTGAAATGTTGGCAAGACAATCCTGAGTGTGGTAATCGAAAACTTCTCTTTGTCTTTGTTTTGAGTGCCTTCCCTTTTTATGTAACTAATAGGACATATAGATTGGTGTCTACTTGTGTGCTTTAGAAAATAAATTACACACACACACACAGAGGGAGGGAGTTTGTTAACCTGTTAACCGTCATTTAATATAGTTATTTGGTACTCTGCAGTTTTATTAGTGTGATGTTCTTTTGGCTGTGGATAGATATGCATTAGTAAATTGAGATCAAAGGCATTTGCAAGGAGACTGTCCAAGAGGGGTTTACTAGCATCCAGCAATCTGAAGCAACTAGGCAATTGGGAAGCAGACCTCTGTGTTGCAGGAACATGGCATAGATCTGAAAAACAGAACTGGAGTCACGAGGCCTAAATTATAGTCTGGTTTTATCACTGACTAAGCTCAAATAGTCTCCTGATATTCCTATTATCCTTATGTCCCACAGTTCTTAGATTTCTAAAAACTCTGTTTTTTTTTCAGTCCTTTTTTCTGCTTGCATTCAATTTTGGAGGTTTCTATTGAGAAATCTCTATTTCTTCCTGAGCCATGTGCAATCTACTAATAAGCCCATCAGACACTCTTCTTCTGTTGCAGTATTTTTTATATTTTTATTTCTTTGTTGTTTTATAATTTATTTTTATTTTTTATTTCCTCTAGCATTTCTTTCTGGTTCTTTCTTAGAGTTTCCATCTCTCTGCATACATTACCAATCCGGTCTTGTAAGCAATGTGGTTTCCCCACCAGAGCCCTTCACATATATATTAATCATATTTCCTTTAAACTCTTGGTGTGGTAAGTCTAACATCCATGCCACATCTAAGTCTGCTCCTGATGCTTGCTCTGTCCCTTCCAATGTGTTTTTTTTGTTTTGTTTTGTTTTGTTTTGTTTTTTGCATTTTAGCATGTCTTGTATTCTTTTTTTTTTCTTCTTCTTTATATTTGGACCTGATGTACTGGTAGAAGGTACTGCTATAAGCAGACCTTTAGTGAGGACCTTTAGTGTGGTAGTGAGGTCTGGGGAGGGAACACGTCCTATAGACCTATGAGTAGATGTCATTCTTTTAGTGAACCTGTGGCTCTGGACCATCACTGTGCTTCTCTGTTCCTTCCCCTACCCCTTTAGGTAGGATCAGATGGCCAGAGGGGCCTGGAGTTCAGTATTCTTTCTCCTTGTAGAAGGCTAGATCCAGGCGAAGTTGGGTAGTGCCCTTTTCTCGGGTCATTAGGTTCTGATAAAACCCCAGCAGATTAGGCTGGGTTAATTAGTTTCTCCTGATGGCAGCCCTTGTTGGAACAGAGTGCTATGGCATTATTTCTAAATGGTTCTCTTCCCCCTCTGCCTGCCAGAAGCAGTCTTTTCTCTGATATTTACTTTGAGAACCTAGTTGAGCTCATGGAGGTAAAACTCACTATAACTGGGTCATGCAGGAGTTTTTAGCTCTTAACACTTGTCCATATTGAGACTCCTTCCATTCAGTCGCCGTTCTGGTTACTCCAGCAGTGGTTCCCACCAAGACTGCAGTTTGTGAGGCTCTGCTCCTGTAAGCTGTGATTCTCTGTGTTCCCTCCAATTTGGGGGATATTTTCCGAAGACCTCACTTCTCTTAAGGATCTAAGAAGAGTTGATTTTTCAGTTTGCTCAGATTTTTACTTGTTAGGCCAGGAGGGTGACCTCTAAGCTTCTTAAGTACACACAGACCAGAGACTGGAAGCCCAAATATTCTCTAGTGTCTCAACTGCTTCATCAGTAAAATGAAGAAAATGAACCACTTGGTCACTAAAGTTTTTCTTTTTCTTTCTTTTTTTTATTTTTTTTAAAGATTTTATTTATTTATTCATGAGAGACACAGAGAGAGGCAGAGACACAGGCAGACGGAGCAGCAAGCTCCATGCAGGGAGCTTGATGTGGGACTCGATCCTGGGACTCCAGGATCATGCTCTGGGCCAAAGGCAGGCACCAAACTGCTGAGCTACCCAGGCACCCCAACTAAAGTTTTTCACACTCTGACAGAGGTTAACGGAGATGTAAAGCTACTCATAAAAAGTTAGAGGACTGCTATTTTGTTTATAGTTTTTTCTCTCCTATCCAAAAAGTACTCAAAACTTAACAGTTGTTCAAAGTTCATTTCACTTTCAATGCGAATTATTTTTTCATTTGTTTCTACAGCTAATATTGTATATTTGTAGGCAAATTTTTGCTTGTCTCTTAAACCAGAGGAGTTTGTAATTCTTTTTTTTTTTTTTTTTTTTTTTATTTGTGATAGTCA
The DNA here is from genome assembly GCF_003254725.2 of Canis lupus dingo. Classification (NCBI taxonomy): domain Eukaryota; kingdom Metazoa; phylum Chordata; class Mammalia; order Carnivora; family Canidae; genus Canis; species Canis lupus. The sequence continues at coordinate 45,225,087 of NC_064248.1, forward strand.
CAGAGAGAGAGAGAGAGAGAGAATGAGGCAGAGACACAGGCAGAGGAAGAAGCAGGCTCCATGCACCGGGAGCCTGATGTGGGATTCGATCCCGGGTCTCCAGGATCGCGCCCTGGGCCAAAGGCAGGCGCCAAACCGCTGCGCCACCCAGGGATCCCCTAGGAGTTTGTAATTCTATTGTTTATATTTACTCAACTTGTTTTATAGCTGTGCGGAGCTAGATATATTAATAATAACTTACATTTGGTTAGCACTTTACAAAGTATAAGGTACTCGCTAAGGGCTAGGGAGTGACAGAAATAATGAAAACCCAACATATTTGGTAAACAATTTTTTTAACATACTTCTTTGAGTTAACTATAATTTATAGATTATTTAAATGTAATATTTACATTAAACTGTATGTCAACTACAGTCTTGGAATGTGGGCTATATGCTGATTAGAACAGCTCAGTAGTGCAGATTTTTTTAAAGCTAATCCTACATGGAGTTTATAATAGGGCAAAACTCCTTATTCAAAGAAATATGCTTAAATATGCAATTTGAGACACCTTCTATATATTTCTACAGTCTTTGATATGTTGCAAACATTACTGACTCAGTTTCTCAATCTTTGTTCCTTTACTGCTTATAGGTGCATTGTTTTATATTTCTGTGCTCCCCTAATTAAAGAAGGTCATAAAATATATACAAGTGTATGCTTCTAATGATGTCCTAACAGTTCTAAGCTAATAACACATGATTGTGTGCCTTCTATATTTGGTTGGATACCATGAATTTATTCAGGCATTATTAATGAATTTTGTTAAATCTCACAATTTATGGTTTAACGATGTTTCTTTCCCACAAGAGATTTCTACAGTAAAAATATGGAGGTAAAATCATTTATTTTCAATGAGACAGACTGACTTTATAGGTTAATGTGCTTTCATTTTGAGGGTAAACTCTATCATTTTAGTCAATTAACTTTTTGTCCTTTGTTCAAAGTCCAGAAATGATAAGAAGTTACTTTGTAACTTTATCCAATCTGAGAATTTCTCTGAAGTTGTAATTACTGTATTGAGAATTTTAGATTTATTGCACTTTGCCAGTCTTGAAGAGGCAACATGTATCTAGTACAAGTGGAATTTTCTGTAATGGATTTTATCTGGTGGTCAAGACCTTTTTAAAGTAATAGAACTAAGGTCTTACTGTTCGCCTCATACAAATAACTACACTGAAAGGGAAAGGAGTTTTGATTAATATTCTTTTACAAATGCAGCAAGGTTGTGCTTTTACTCTAAATGTAAAAGCTAAAGATGCAGTCTGGTTACAACTGTAATGAGAATTTAGCACATACTCTAATTCAAGAATTCCACATTTTACACCTATTTCAACTGATTCTAACTGGTTTATTGCCACTAAAATTCATTGTAAATCACATAGATATATTATTTGGTATTACTATTATGCATCTGGAAGACAGATCTGAAAGCTTGCATTGGGACCTAGACTACTGCACTTGGCATTAATGTATAAAAATCTGTTTTTCAGACTAAACTTTTCTCTTCTGGTCTTTCCAAGATGACCTACTCTGTGATTTGGCTCATTGGAAATGCCAAACTTACTCCTCTCTAGTTAAATATTAATCTTCCTTCAAAATTCAGGTTAAATTTGCCCTATCCTCTACAATTTTTTTGGTGACCTCAAACAATACTTAACTCCATTATTTCTTATCCTGATCAATCATTTGGCATTTAATTTAAGCATCCTTAGATTCTTAGGATGCAGCAAAGCCTGTATACACTTGGTAATCTCAGATCTATTGCTAATAATACTAGTGGGGTAAATAAACCACGGTATTAAAAATGCACCAAGCAATAGAATAAATAGTATTTAAGACTATTGGTCTCTTGCTTAAATTGGAAGCTGACTTTTTTCATAATAGTAACATTATTATAAATGAAGTTAGAGCTTAATTCTCGGTGTTTATTGGAGAAGAGTGTATAGACCAGCTATACAACAAGAGTATTAAATTTATATCTAATGAAGACTTCAGTCTCTGTTAGTTCAATAGTTAACATAAACATTTAAAAAGTGACCCTGAGGAGCATAGTTCCTAAATATAATGAGAATAATAAACTGAAATAAATAAATACTTTAAAATATAGTATGTATAACAGGACTGTCAGCTATTTCAAGAACGGAGATAGAATGATTCAATGTATAGCTAGGTTGTCGTTCATTTATTTCTGTCTTAGTATTTAACAGATCCTTGACTAAATAAAGAGGGAAAAAAAGTATATCAGTCTTGCAAAATAATTATTTTCATATAAATAACACTAATTATTAGTTTAGTACAATTTCTAAGATAAAATCTTAAATACCAATGTTCCTTGGAAAAAGCCAAAATGACTTTAATATCAATAATATTTTATTAATCAAAATAGCATAAAAGGGGATGCCTGGGTGGCTCAGTGATTGAGTGTCTGCCTTAGGCTCAGGGCATGATCCTGGGATCTGGGATTGAGTCCCATATCAGGCTCCCTGCATGGAGCCTGCTTCTCCCTTTGCCAGTGTCTCTGCCTCTCTCTCTCTCTGTTTCTCATGAATAAATAAATAAATCTTCTAAAAAATAACATAAAACATATAAATAAATTAAAATTTTACAATGAAATATAACTTTTAAAACAAAGTATTTTTAGTGGATTTTTTAAATATTCAGGAACTATTTCATAAATGTTAATAATTCTGCTTTGTTTTATGAAGTACATGAAAAAAACAAGTAACATTTCATATAGTCCATCTTATAAAGCTATAGAGATGAACATAACACTTTCATGCAATTACATGATACCTTAGAGATTATGAGGAATGTAATTGAATTTTAAAGGCATGGGTCAAGAGCAGTTGCAGAGAATGATGAAATACGACACAGATTATCAGATGAGAAGAACATTCCAGTTTAAAGGAACAGTTTAATCAAATGCAGAGAGGGCAAAGCAAACATATTATGTGTTTGATATGAGATATTAAGAACAATAGCTGTCATAATTAAGAAAGAACCCAAATAGTAAGACTGTTAGCATCCAGCGTGCAGTTTTTAACATACTAAAATAAATAGTGGAGAGCTAATGTAGGTTTTGAACACAATGAATGTTAGGAAAGTGATATTTTAGAAAGCTTAGATTGACATGCAAAGTAAATTGGACTATAATGGAAAGGAAATCTCAAAGACAAGGAGATTATAAAGGAAAACCCACACAAGATGGAAATGTTGAGGTCTGAGATGGTAGCAATATGATGCAAAAAGTATTCCGAGAATAAAAATATTTCAGGGGCGCCATGGGTCAGTTGGTGAAGAGGCCAATTCCTGGTTTCGACTCAAGTCATGATCTCAGGGTTCTGGATCAAGCCCTGAAGCTGACTCCATGATCAACAGGGAGTCTGCTTGTAGATTGTCTTTCTTCCTCTGCTGCTTTCTTTCCCACCACTCATGCCCTCTCTCAAATAAATCTCAAAAAATATACTTCAAAGAATAAAATGAATGATATTGATGACAAATGTACTGAAGAAGAAGAAGAATTATTTGGCAGTCTAAAGATTTACAAAGATATCAAATGAAAATTGAGTTTACCTTTGGGTGTTACTTTCTGAAACAAAAAGATGACCTCAGGGAAGACATTAAATTGAAAAGTTTGAAGTGACTATTGAATATCCAATAAAAATGACATAAAAGAGGTGAATTTTAATGATTGAAGTGCATTTTATACAGCTTAATGGAAATTATGAGAAAGACCTATATGAAACTGGAGTAATCTTGGAGTAATTTTTAGGTGATTTTAGTTAGTGAGAAAAAAATGTATGAAAGAAGATACATAGTACCCTACATTTTCTGTAAGAAGGAAGTGAAAATAAGAAAACAGACCTACATCTGCTTACCTTTACAAAAAGTAATAATGGGACAAATCATAAAATGATGAAGTTTATACATACAAAGGATAGGGTAGGTGTGAGGGAGAGGGGCACGAGGGAGTGATGCGATATTTTTCAAAGTGTACCTTTTTATACAACTGTTGCTTGTAAAAGCATGTTAATACTGTGTCTATAAAAATAAATTTAATCAGTAAGATTTGGAAAGAGGGGAAAAAATTCAAACTAAGAGGAAACTAAAACAAATGATCCTAAATATATTTCAAAAGAACTGCAACCACAAAGGAAAAGAAAGAAGGGAAGGAGGAGAGAAGGAAAGAAAATAAGAAAAGAAACAAAACAAAACAAAATCAGCTCATGCAGATAGCTTAGGAACACATACATACTACTCGATTATATACTCTTGAGTCTGGAGTTTGGTGGGCTGTGGGGATTAAAGAACAAAGTGCAAAGAAATTCTGAAGTCTTTTTAGCAGAGATATTTATGGTAGTGGTAAATGGAGATTCAATTCTGACACCAATTTCAGTGAAATGTAGGGTCAATCAAATGAATATATGTGTTGATGGTGGTGGGGGCTGGAATTCTCAATTCTCAGAGTAGAAGAAAGAAGAGACCTCTTCAAACATCTATAAAGTAACTTGGTTCCAAAATGTAGGTTCATAATTTTGGGTCTCTTTCTTCTCTAGGCCTTGGCCCAATAATTCTTTATCTTATCATTAACTCACCAATGCCTTTGAACAGATCTGGGTTTTTTTTCCTATTTAATCTAAGTTTTCCATCATATCCTATAAGAGCTTTTCCCCATTATTGGAAGGAAATATATAGATATGATTTATGTATACCAACACATGCATCCTATTAGTTCTATTTCTCTAGAGAATCCTGACTAATGCACACTCATATATAGTTTATGCAGTATATAATGAAAAGAATATTTGAAAATGCAGAATAGATAAGTTTATCAGAGCCTCTATTTTATTTAGAAGCAAAAATGGAATCATCTGCATTGCAAGAGTACCTCATATCTTTCTTCTCGTACTAGATCTTCTCATTCTATACTTATTCCTTTAGATCATCTAGTCTTATGGCTTAATATTCTTCCTGACAACTATTAAATTTATGTCTGTAGTCCAGGCCTCTGCTTTGAATTCCAGACATTATAGTCAAAATTATATCACCATCATAAGTTAGGTATCTACTAAGCACTTCAAACACAGTATTTTTAAGTTCTATACCTTGAAAATACAATCTGAAGTAAAATCTTGGGTTTTGCCTCCCTTGTACTTCAGAGCTGTGCCTACATCTAGTCAAGTAGACTCTGAAACCCCAGAGAAAGCACTGAAGAGAAAAGCAGAGAGATGCTCTGATACATTGTTCCATGGGCACTGGCAAGCGCCTGTTCATTCTAGCCACTCTGGAGTACACGGCCCAGCAGAGTTGGAACACAAACACCTGCTGCACTGTCCAAAGCTCAACTCTTGTTTTTCTGAGACTGGATATTTTAGTCCTTTCCTGATGCAAAAGAAATTACCCCCAAAACTCAGAAGCTTAAAGCAATAACCATGTATTATCTCATGCAGGAATGAATGGCTCAGCCTACATTTCTAGTTCAGGCTTTCTCATGAGTTTACAGTCAAGATCTCACCTAGGGCTGTCTTCATCGGAAGGCTTGACTGGGGCTGGAAGATCCATTTCCAAAAAGGTTCACTCACCTTCCTTGCAAGTTATCTCCTGTTGTATGGCCTCAGTTCCTCCTCATGTGTGCCTTTTTATGGGGCTTCATGACTTGGCCTTTAGCTTCCTGCAGAGGGGGTGAGTACAGGGGGAGCAGGAAGATGACCATAATGCCTTTCATGAGCCAGCTTGGAAGCTGTACAATACCCTCTTAGTTACATAAGCCAGCCCTTCCTGACATGGGAGGAGTTTACACATCACATGAGTATCCAGAGTCAGAGATACCTTAGAGTTTGGTACCACACCTCCTTTAACTGCAATTTTCCCAGTCTCACTCAATGGCCACTCCAGCCATCCTCTTGCTTAAACCAACAAACTTGGATTTATTTTTTACTACATTATTTATCTTATACTCCTAGATTGAGTAAGATGATGATATGAGAAATTCATTTTGGGGAATATCTTTTCACATGTACACAATTCACTTAAAAAATTAAAAGTTTGAAAATTCATATAATGTTAAGTTTGGAAAAAGAATCTGGCAAGTTACATGAAATTAAACAAATAATAACATTTAATAACTCATTTGGCCATTATATCATAGCAGACATAAAATATGTGGCTCAGTATTTAAAGTATTACTCTTTATGATTTTTTAAAGATTTTATTTATTTATTCAAGAAAGACACAGAGAGAGGCAGAGACACAGGCAGAGTGAGAAGCAGGCTCCTCACAGGGAGCCCGATCCAAGGACCCCGGGATCACACCCTGAGCCAAAGGGAGACGTTCAAGTGCTGAGCCACCCAGGTGCCCCAATCTTTAAGATTCTGATAATGACCATGAGATACATGTATTCATATTTTAAACATGAGCTAGTTCAGTCTTCTAAAAGTTAACTAATTACTCAGGATTATAAAGCCATTAAAATTAATATAGAGGATTCACTTTCAGTAATGGGCAAGATGACCCACAGGGAATAACTACAAAACTTGTATCAATAGAAAGAAAGAAAGAAAAAATCTGTTTGAAGGCATTGGAGGGTTAATGACAAGATAAAGAATTATTAGCCCAAAGTCTTAGAGAAGAAAGAAATTTAAAATTGTGAGCCTAGATTTGGGAGTCCCTTTTACTCTACAGCTGTCCTGTTTGGAGTATTCTGAGTGATGAGAGATAAATAAGAGGCTGAGCAGTTGAGCAAACTCGTGGCTAAATGCAAAATATAATAATAATAATAATAATAATAATAATAATAATAATAATTAGCGATGAGAGTGTAACTAATAGGTAAGGATCCGTGTTTGGTTGGTACCAAAGAGAAATATATTCTAAGAATAATGACAGCTAGATATAAATTTGCCATCACAGTCCCTGAGACTCAGCTTCAAATTACCTCAATGGAAAACAGAATGAATGAATTAGTGCCTTCTCTCAAGGGAAGTTATACCAGACTCAGATTTAAATTAACCCTCAAATTTCTTACTTTGTTTGGCATTTAATCAAAATTCTTCAAGTGCACAGGGAACCAAATCAATGTGATTAAACATATCAAGGAAAGCAACAACCGACTCCAATTTTCAGCTACCTAATGCACTCAAAGTAACTATATTCAAGTCTACAGGAACAAATATTTCTGCAAAAGAAACTGGGTGTGACTATTGGAAGATGGTATTAGCTGAGGTAAACACATGGAAAAAAACATGAAGTCCAAAACTATATTGGCAAACAATGACAACAACCACATCAGTCTGTGCTAAAGGAGAACAAGACTATTTCAGAGACAAAAAGAGTTCTGAGTCAATAACTGTACAGAAAAGAAGTGGGCTAGGAAAGATTTATTTTTAAAAGAAGTACATTATTCAGTGTCTTTTCTTAGGAAAGAGCAAGAGAAAGAGTAGAAAAGAAAGGAACATCTTCATTACGAAAACCAGTCATTGGAGATTTGAGTATGGAGCTGCTTTTAGAGAGCTTATACTCCTAGGTTGAGTAAGATGACGATATGAGAAATTCATCTTGGGGAATATCTTTTCACATGTACACAATTTACTTAAAAAATTAAAACTTTTAAAATTCATATAATGTTAAGTTTGGAAAAAGAATCTTAGGTACATAAGCCAGTCTAATAGAGTTTAATTTGGAGTATATGAAAATTTCAAGTTTTCAAGATTGTTTTGAAGCAACAAACAGTCTCTGGTATCCATTGTCCCTTTTGAATGAGAGAATTTATTGTAGTAATTCTGTCCTTGTTCCATCATTGTGCCTGGATATTTGTACTTGTAAGTTGAAAGACAACTTTCTTTTAGACCATAGGTGTCTGTGTTAAGAAAACCTATCTGTGGACCTTATGTATTTCATGAATCTAGAACTTACAGCCTGAAGACATAATTGGGTTGGATTTTTGTTGCTCACAGTAGGGGGAATATATTTTAATGGTAGGGAGAGGCATGAGAAATTGTGATCAAAAGGACAAACTTTATATTTTGAATTATTGATCTTGATTATTTACTCACCCCTATATTCATGCCTCTTGTCACACAAGCTTTGCAATTCTTCTCACTAGAGACAAAGTACTTCACCATCTTTGAGGTTTGCACTTGGCCACGTAACATGACTAGAGGACTATTAGTAACATGGCACAAGGAAAAGCTTGTGTGGTGGTGTGTGCCATCTTGAAATTCTGTAATTAGCAAGTAATGAGGGTTCCATCATAACTGCAATTCCTTCAGCTTCAATAAGAATGAACTCACATTGGCATATGTGAGCCCAACAAGCAGTAAAGAGCCAAGATCAGCTAGCTGCATATTTGAAGAAAAGCCAAATAGCCAAACCCTGTCTTTATCAGCCAATACACAGAGGTATATATGAGATTAAATGATTACTGTTTTAAGCCATGTGCTTGAGACAATTTGTTATGCTGTATTATTGTGCCAGTGGCTGGAAAGCATGACTGAAATATTTATTGCATGATTGTGTTAAATAAAGTTTTAACAAAACAGACTTAAACTATAATGCTGGAAGTCAAAAGAGTTGGGAGAAGAGAGATAACTGTTATTGGGAGGGGCATGAGCTTCTAGGGATCAGGCAATTTTTTCTTTCTTGACCAGGACGATGGTTAGATGAATATTTTAATTTTTGATAATACCTTTGTCTGCATTATAATTTGTAAACTTTTCTGTATGTTTATGACATCTCAGTATGTATATATTTTAAAATTCTATACTTTAACTGCTATAAGATATATAGACCAAGCTTTTATGAAATTAGGTTACATAGAAATATCAAAAAATAAATAGAAATTTATGTATGGTTAATCTAGGTGCCAATCCACCTTGTAAAGCCTAGAAATTTACATGTAGAGTTTACAGTATTATAATCCCTGTGAAGAAATATTTTTTAAATAATTATTTATGTATTTATTTATGATAGTCACACACAGAGAGAGAAAGAAAGGCAGAGACACAGGCAGAGGGAGAAGCAGGCTCCATGTACCAGGAGCCGATGTGGGATTCGATCCCAGGTCTCCAGGATCGCGCCCTGGGCCAAAGGCAGGCGCTAAACCACTGTGCCACCCAGGGATCCCTGAAGAAATATTTTGACTATTATGTAGCTTGTATGCCTTACTAAGCATACAGGAAAACATAAGTAAGTTTTTTTTTTTTTTTTGGTAAAAATAAGTACGAATAATTGATGGAAAGAGGCAATGACTAAAATAAAACTCTTAAGTTTTTGCATGTACAACTAAAAGAAGTAAAAAATAACAATTAAAAGAAGTAAGCAAACATTTAATAAAGTCTTAGAAAATTGGAGGGTCAGCAGATTCTCTTAGTAGATGCATGTCAAACATCTAAGTTGATTTTTTCAGGCTAGGCAATTGAGAGTTTGGGAAGGGATAATCAGTAAGGCAATCATTAATCTTTGTCCAATGGATTTGCTATTGCTGCAAATTGGTAAGAATAGTTGGGTAGTGTGGTAAGAAAATTATTTGGTATCGAGAGAGTGAGAGAAGTAGAATTGTTTGTAATTGGTTTAGAAAATAATTACGGAGAAATTTATCATAAAGAATAGTACAGAATTGAAGCACTAGTTGGACATCAGTGATAAAGAGAGAAGCAAGAATTGCTCTTGAGATGCCCTTGAGTAGAAACGAGGGAGATGGGCTCTGTGCAAAAGTGGAACACAGAAGAGTCATCCTTTCTAAGAAAAGAGATATCAGAGTGCGTTTTTAAAGATGTGAATGTGGTGATATAATTTGTGGAGAAGTCTAGTGGAAAGCTTCTCCTGATTACTTCTATTTTTTCGCTGAAAATTGATAGCACCTTTAACACTGGTGAGTTAAGAGATGGGAGCCGGCATTAAAACTTTAAAGAGAAAAAGTTTGTATAAGAGTGAATGTATTCAGTAAATATCATAGAAATGATGGATAGCAGTGGGTGTCTATTTGATGTTGGTGGTCATAAATTTAAAGTGAGAGCAGTTATCAAGCTTGTGCATTTTTCTCCAGCTGTGTTTAGCTGTCTAGAGAAGTTGTAGAATAGACAGAAATTTGGATTTAACTAGACTGGTGTTTCTCCAGGCCAGAATAACAGAGATAAAAGAAATAAGGATGTATGCAATGACTTAATTATAATAATAATATATGTAGACTGAATAAGGGGAGGAGTTAAGGGAATTGGGAAAGCGGGAAAGTGGACAAAGTCAGCAGATGAAAATTGCAAGTGGGGTGGGTAAGGAGAGGAGCAAGGAAGGGAGTGTGCCAGAAAGTTTCTAATGCAGTACTTGAGTTTATATTCTGGAGGGAATGCTTTCAATGGAAAGAAAGAAGCCTAAATTCCAACCAGGGACTGGGAAGATAGAGGGCAAGACCAAAGGTGAGAGCTCAAGTTTTTAAGAGGTCAGATTACTGAAAAGTTATTTTACACAGTTTTGACTACCTCAGAGATTATAATATAATTAATCTTGAGGGTACTTTGGAACTATATTCTTCAAACTTGGTGGATTTTAGAGAAAAGAGTAAAACAATTATCTGGATAAACAAAGAAGATATCCAGCCCAGAGTCAGGACCAATAGCAAGGGAACCTATATAAGCTGAAGGAAAGCTTGCTCAGGAAAATTAAGGTTTCAGCTAGACAAGATGTTGGAAAAAGTTCAGAGATAAGGTTGAGGATATGAGGGATGACATCCCAATGACAGTCTGTGAGATCTGAAGGGCACAATGGGAAAATTTGGGCAATGAGAAAGAGGTGAGAAGTGGAAAAAAACGAGCATGTGCACAGGTCCAGAGTTGACCATTTATTGTAACTTTTTTGAGAACTGTCCCGATAGTGTATTAAACAGATTGGGTTGGTATTGATGTGGATATTGTAAGAATGGACTTATCTCCTGACACAAGGCTGTCTGTGGCTCCCTCTTCATTTGTAAACCATGAAATAAAATGTTTTGTTCTTGACTTTAAATTATGTATTGTTTGGGATAGAGAATATACACATAAAAAGAATACAAATACTACCCACATATTATACTAGTATGAAGAAGGCTAAATTAAGCCACAAGTAATAAAACTTTAATTTTATTAAAAGTACCATCATCTTTTTCTGAGACAACTCCACATTTTTCTAAGTGGTCAAATAGTATCAGTTCTCATCTGCTCCCAATTTTTCATCCTCACTGCATCTAGAGAAATCTTTATGGAACACGCATATGATCATATAATTATTTCTTCCTTAAAAGTCTTCCATGACTTTCCATTTACTTTCAGGACAAAAAAATACTTCTTTAAACATGACTAAAAAACCTCTGTAAGAGTTTATACTTACTCACTTCTCAAGCCTCATCTCTGTTTTCATTCCAGGTCCCCCTAACGACAGACACTCTACTCTGTACTTGTGACAGCTTCTGCATCGGGGTTCACCTAATATGAAATTAACATCTTCGTATCTATACACAAGTCCAATCATCATTTCCAAGGACAGAACTTCTTTGGCTTCCCTGAGTATATCAATCCCTTAATAGATGCTTGTGCGGGACCAAGTATCTCCCATTTGTGGCACTAGATACCTTGTAATGTTACATTTACTTGAACAGCTATTCGATTAATATCATCAGTCTTCTCTCTAAACTGGAAGATGACTCTTGGAGGTTATAAGCAAGTCTCAGGCGTGAATTTGGCTTCTAGTTATTTAACCAATTAAATTTTCCCCCGTGGAGATCTCTGAAAATAACACATTCAGTAAAACCCTAAGCTTTAGACAAAAAGCAGTCAGGACTTGGGTACGTTTGCATGATCGCTATTGAAGAGAAGAAAGGGGACAGAGAAATACTCCACCACAGTAGTGGAGGAAAAATATTAGAGAAGGTGATTTTAGGAATAACATGGTAGCTTCTGTATTTGAAACATGGTCAAGGAAGAGAACAGGTAACAACTAGGAAGAATCAATTCTGTTGTGAGTTCTGCTTTTCTCACACGAGTAAACCAAACTCTAACTTTGCCTTCCTCACATTTCACATTTTCCAATGTGTGCTGCGTATGAAGAAAACAACCTGCTTAGACTGTTCTTAAAGGTCGCCTGCTTAGTGACCAGAAAATTCACTTACAGAAGAGACTTTATGTGCCGATGATTTAAACCTCTTCCGCTTTAAATGGAGCTCTGGCAATGGCCCTGAAGAATGCTGTTCAAAGTGCAGCCTTTGGGGGCATCAGAGCCAAGGCAAGAGGTCGCATTCTGCTTTCCATTCACAATTCCCTTTGTTGCATGTGTTTCAGATTTTCTTTTTCTCTTTTGCCTAAAATCCCTATGCACTCACATTGCAGTTCTCCTAGTATTTGAAAACACGCCAATAAAAATATAGATCTTTGAGAAAATTTCAAATCATTAGAGGTAAAGTCACATTCAAAAAAGACTATTCTAAAAAAAAAAAAAAAAAAAAAAGACTATTCTTTCTTATAGCCCTCAGATTAAATTCATCCTCTGCATAATCCTTTATTGGTTATGAAACCAAGCTTTTATAATCTTGTGATAAAGAGAGAGAGAGAGAGATCAGAAACCCATGTAATATTAATTTGCAGATATTAGTTTGTATGTCTTTGGAAAATCTTTCTTAGAAATACACAAGTATTCTTGTAAAGGATGATTAAATTTGAGTACATGTTCAGTTTTATGACTGCTGGATAATTTCTTTTTTTTTTTTCAAAAGATGAGTTGCACAAGGATGCAACATTGCCATTATCAACTTCTGTACATCTTTTATATTGCCTTATGAAAAATGTTTTTTCATTCTTTGATATATTTATGTTTGTTTATAGTAAATCTTTTAGTCTCTCCTTATTTCTAAATAATGCATACTTAGCTCTATTTGTAAAGGAAATTTTAGATAGACTTGGTTTGGTGTATAATTTTTATTAAGCATGCAAAGGTAAGGAATGTATATTTAAGGCAAAAATTAAATAGCCTTTTGTAAATTGGACTGACATTGAATTATATGTTTTCAAAATTGATGATAATTAAAATACAGCACTGTTCAAATCACCTCACCTAAAGCATGAACTAAGAAATAGAAATTTCAGCATTTAACAATATACTTTTAGGAGTTTGAGTGATTTCAGCTGTCGCCTCCATTTTCACTCACATATTATCCTCCATTTAACATCCAGACAGAGGCTAAAAGCAATGTGCAGGATACTCACAGCAGTTTCATATATGTTCATTCAGAATGTTTAAAAAATAACTTGTGAAAAATAAGAAAAAAATATCTGATTCCAATTACTGCTCATCATCCCTACTAATCCCACAATACAAATGTATAAATCACTCTTATCTCTCACCTAGATTAGGGTAATAACCACCTAAACTGATATCCCTGCATTTCTTCCCGCCTCAGAGAACAACCAGAGTCATCATTTTAAGCAGAAATAATATTACTGTTCTGTTCAAAAACACCCAAAGGCTTCATAATCCACTGAGAGTAAAATCTGAAGTCCTCAAGATGGCCCAAAATATTTTACATAGTCTGATCCCTGATAATTCACTTTGTCTTCTACCATTTATCCTTCATTTGTTGTTTTCCAGCTACATGGACCCTCTTGACTATTCTTAAAAAACAACCAGAAGGTTTATGTTTAAATGCTTTTCTCCAAATAGCCCATGACATACTCTGGTTTTCTCTTTTTTTCTTTTCTACTCTAATTTCCACCTTCTTGGGGCCTTCTTTAACAACCTTTTGTTAAAAAACTGTAGGCAAACCCAGGCTTCTGTGGGTGTGGTTACAGACCACTGCAATGACCATCACAATAAAACAGGCCAAATGATCTCTTTTGGTTTCCCAGTACATATAAAGTCATGCTTACACTATTCTGTAGTCTTAAGTGTACAATAGCATGCCTTTAAAAATAGTGAAATATCTTAAATAAAAAAAATCCTTTCTTGCTAAAAAATGCTAACCTTCATTTGAGCTTTCGGCAAGTGGTAATCTTTTTGCAGGAGGAATGTCTTGCCAGGATATTGATGGCTGCTGACTGATCAGGGTGGTGGTTGCTAAAGATTAGGGGAGCTGTGGAGATTTCTTCAACTAAGACAACAGTGAAGTTTGCTGCATTGATTTGACTCTTCCTTTCACAAACAATTCTCTGTAGCATGTGATGTTGTTTGATAGCATTTTACCCACAGTAGAAGTTCTTTCAAAATCGGAGTCAATCCTGCCAAATTCTGCTTTATCACTAAGTTTACGTAACATTCTAAATGCCTTCTTGTCATTTCAACAATCTTCACATCTTTGCCAGGAATAGTTTCCATCTCGAGAAACTACTTCTAAAAAACAAACAAACAAACAAAAAACTCACTTTGCTCATCCATAGAAGTAACTTCTTATCAGTGAAAGTTTTTCTATGAGATTTCAGCAATTCAGTCACATCATCAGGCTCCATTTCTAGTTCTGGTTCACTTGTTATTTCTGTAGTTACTTCCTCTACTGAAGTCTTTAACCCCTAAAAGTAAGCCATGAATTTTGGAATCAACTTCTCCCAAAAGCCTGTTAATATTATCTTGACCTCTTCCCATGAATCACAGTGTTCTTAATGGCATCTAGCATAGTGAATCCTTTCTGGAAAGATTTCAACTTCTTTTGCCCAAATCTATCAGAAGATTCACCATCTATGGCAGCTACAGCTTTACAAGTTGCATTTCTTAAATAATAAGACTTGAAAATAGAAATGACTCCTTGATTAGAATGGATGTTGTGTTAGTGGCATTAAAACAATATTAATCTCAATGTACATCATCATCAGAGCTCTTTGGTGACCAGGTGCACTGTCAATAAGCAGTAATATATTTTTTAAAGATATTATTTATTTAGTTGACAGAGAGAGGGAGAGAGAGAGACAGAGAAAGAGAGAGCACACAGGGAGGGGGAGTTGAAGGCAGAGGGAGGAGAAGCAGGCTTCCTGCAGATTGAGAGCTTAATGCAGGGTTCAATCCAGTGACCCTGGGATCACAGCCTGAACCAAAGGCGGATGCTTAACCAACTGAGCCACCCAGGAGTCCCAATGAACCCTAATATTTTGAAAAGAATAGTTTTCTTTTTCCCCTGAGCAGCAGGTCTCAACAGTAGGCTCAAAATATTCAATAAACTATGTTGTAAACAGATGTGCTATTATCAGATCTGTTTGTTACAACAAACATCCATTTGTCCCATTTGTAGAGTGCAAGCAGGGGAGATTTAGCATAATTCTTAGAAGCCCTAAGATTTTCAAAATGATAAATAAGCACTGGCTTCAACTTAAAGTTATCAGCTGATTTAGTCCTTAAAAAGAGAGTCAGCTTGTCATCTGTAGCTTTGAAACCAGGCACCAATTTCTCCTGTCTAGGTATGAAAGTCCTAGATGGCATCTCCTTCCAGTAGAATGCTATTTTATCTGCATTGGAAATTTGTTGTTTATTGTATATACTTTTGTTAATTATCTGAGAGATTTTCTGGATAACTTGCTGCAGCTTCTAAAGCAGCACTTGTTGCTTCACCTTGCACTTTTCTGTTACAGAAACAGCTTCTTTCCTTAAATCTTATGAATTAACTTCTGCTAGCTTCAAACTTTTCTTCTGCAGCTTCCTCCCCTTTCTGGACCATTATGGAATTGACAAGAGTTGGGGCCTTGCTCTGGATTAGGCTTTGGTTTAAAGGAATGTAGAGGCTGGTTTGATCTTCTATCTAGACTACTAAAAACTTTCTCTATATCAGCAATAGGCTGTTTTACTTTCTTATTATTTGTGTGTTTCTTGAAGTAGCATTTTTAACTTCTGTCAAAAACTTCTCCTTTGCTTGGACAACTCAGAAAGCTGGTGCAAGAGGCCTGGCTTTTAGCCGGTCTTGACTTTCAGTATGCCTTCTGCACAAGGCTTACTCATTTCTAACTTTTGATTTCAAGTGAGAGAGGAATGACTCTTCCTTTCATTTAAATACTTAGAAGCCTCTACAGGGCTATTTATTGCCCTAATTTCCATATTGCTGTGTCTCAGGGAATAAGCAGGCCTAAGAAGAGGGAGAGGGGTGGGGGAACAACTGGCTCAATCAGAAGACACACAGGAAGCCTGGCGAGCTAAATGTGGAGCATGTGACTCTTGATCTTGGGGCTATGGGTTTCAGACCTATGTTGGGTGTAGATAATACTTTAAAATAATAAAAAATCTTTAAAAAAACACAATATTTGCCACTTAAATTCTCTGTCGTATATGGTTGTGGTTCATGATACCCCAAAACAATTACAAGAATAATATCAAAGATCACTCATCACAGATCACCATAACAAATATACTAATAGTGAAAAAGTTTGAAATATTCTGAAAATTACCAAAATGTGACACAGAGATACAAAATGAGCCAATGCTTTTGGAAAAAATAGCTCATAGACTTGCTCTGTGCAGAGTTGTCATACATTTTCCATTTGTAAAAGACAAACAAACAAATAAAAAACATGGCAATAGCAGCAACAACAAAAAACTGGTATCTGCAAAATGCGATGAAGCAAAGTGCATTAAAATGCGGTATATCTACACTTGTTAATTCTCTAATAAGTGTTACAACATTTTTATGATTTAATTTATTTTATAACCTTCACAATTATCATCTGGTGACCTATCATATATCTGTTTGCTTATTCATGGTCTATCTCCCACCTCTACAACTTAATTTCCTTGGTGAGCAACAACTTATCTGTGTTGCTCATAGTTATAATACCAGAACAGTGTTTTGTTGGGGGAACAGAGGGCTAGCTGAGGATGAAGTGCAAGCCCAGGGAAGCACATCAAGTTCTTGAAATAGGCAGAGGGACATTCTTCTAGGGACTCAACTGCCTCGATGCTCATACTTTGCTAAGGGCAAAGGGCAATCTTAGCCCAACTCCCAGGATCCTGTAAGTCTACTTTAACATATAACAATTCCTTTAGAAATTTCCTTTATCTCTAAAGCCTTCAGGATACATGTTGGCAATCATCCCCCAAGCACATGGCCCACCGATATACATCTGAAAGGTCTCATGACTCAGGTTTTATTAGGCAGTGATAAATGACCTTTTCCCAATAATAACCAGCCCCCTCAAGGTCCTGGAAACCTTGCTTCCAAATTCTTTAGAGAGTATGCTATCCTCAAAACCCTCCCAACTCCCTGGTATATAATCAGCCACCCCTCACAGGCCTGGAGCAGCAGCTCTTCCTGCCCAAGGGTTCTTTCCCTGTGCTTTATTTACTTATTTATTTATTTTTAGATTTTTATTCCTTTATTCATGAAATATACAGAGAGAGAGGCAGAGACACAGGCAGAGAGAGAAGCAGGCTCCCTGCAGGGAGTCCTATGTGGGACTTGGTTCTGTGTCTCCAGGATCACACCCTGAGCTGAAGGCAGACACTCAACTGCTGAGCCACCCAGGCATTCCTGTCCCTGTGCTTTAGTAAAACCACCATTTTGACCAAAGACATCTCAAGAATTATTTCTTGGTTGTTGGCTCTGGACCTCCCCTATATTCCAAAACTTCAACAGTTTGACATATATTAGTGTTTCATAAATCATTTCTGAATAGATAAATGTGTCCTTATGGTATAAGTAAGGGAACACATTGAAGATCACATGTCCAGACACCCCATATCCTAGATTTCTTATAATCCAATAAGTAATATAATATTTTATACACTGAAAGACATGGAAAATAAAATAATTCATTGATAAAACACTGAAGGACTTATTTAAAATCTAGACCAGGGTTTGCCAACCTACAGCTCTTGGATTGCATTAGCATCACCTAGAAGCTAAGAGGTTTTGTTTTTGGTTTTGTTTTTGTTTTTGTTTTTTAATGTTTTAATGGTTAAAAGACTTCAAAAGGGATATAGTATGTTTTGGCAAGTGAAAACTCTTTAAAATTATAATATTAGTATCCATAAAGTAAATTTTTTTGAAACACAGACGTGCTCATTTGTTTACACATTGCCTTTTTTGCACCTTAAAACCTCTGAGTTAAGAAGTTGCACCTAAAACTAAATGGATCACAAAGTCTAAAATGTTTACTAAGTTGGCACATTAGAGAAAAAGTTTAACAGCTCTCAGTTTGGAGATACTCAGATGATCCACATCTGGTCTAATTAAACTCAATTTTTATGTCATGTCTTCAGTTTCGATACTCATCTTTTCTGCCATATTGCTGGAAGCAGAAATTTGGATTCCAGTTCAAATATTTTATAGCCAGTTAACTGTCATTTTTAGAAGTATTGCTAATTTTGATCATTGTGATCATAATCCATGATTATAGTTAAATAGGTTGAGTGAATCAACCTATCATCAATCTATGCATTGTGGGGGAAAAATAGAAGCAAACATATGATAAAACCAGAGCTTTCTTCTATTTTTCTTTCCATTACTAGGTAAATAATTGTAACCAGCTTTAATGATTTACTCCACAGGAGCAAGTGTTGGGGGGTGAATCAGAGAATAACTTCTGAGATCAAGATTTACAGATCCACTTTTGTAAAAGTATACATCCCACCTTCTATTTTGGCATTATGTCCTATGACACTGTTATAATGTTTGCAATGAGTCATGTTTAAATTTGATATACTGCCTGTGATCCATGACCCACTACTTAGACATTGTGACAAATGCATCGTTTAGCAGAGCCCACGCTATTCTATTTACTCCTGGAGTACTTTAGTCCTCTTAAAATAATTTTAAAACATTTATTAAAATGTTGTGCATCTTTCTGAAAACTATTATGTTCTTCCAAAAGCACATTTCACATGCATTGTTAAAATTCTACAATTTAAAATACTTCCCTTTTATTTTTCTCCTATCATTTCTGAGAACTCTGAGCAAGATTTTGGGGGGGGGCAGAGTAAGGAATGGGTAATGACCTTTATTGAGATTACTCACCAGAGTAGAAATAATGTCTGTACAAAACTGAATGTTTGTTATCATGACTTCCACATCATAATTAAAATACAAACTTTAAAAATAGTCATTTCAGAATTAGTGTCTTCTTTGAAGCCACAGTAACGGTTAAACATGGTTAAGACTCAAATGCAAAAATTTTGTTGGTTGGAAAGCTAATTAAATTTCCAACTTGCTCAAATAAAATTACCAAAGTGCAAACATGTGTTTTTCACAGAGATAACAATCCCCTGGAATTTCAAAACTGGGCGGTGGTGAGAGTATTAGGATCCTGAGATAATAAGGAATCCAGACAGCCTTTAAACAGTCTTCTGTTATCTTATTTTCTCAATCAGAGATCTATGGGTCTGCTGAATCATAACAACTATAGCTTTAATGAGAGAGTACAATTCTTGGTCTGCACAAATAACAAGATGCAACTTGGGGTGATACACTTCAAGTTTTGTGGTGCATTTCCTGCTAGTCCAAGATTCTCTATAATGAGGTACTCCAAAGATGGGTGCACTATACATGGTGCAGTGGCAGTTGTGCCCACATGCCAATGGCTAGTCATCCTAGATCTCGGGTGCCAGGAATATAATATGGCCCACCAAGAATTTCAAACTGGCTATCTGTGAGCAGGAAACCAGCTTTCTGGGGTCCTTCTTAGACTTATCATCAGCCATTTCAAATTCTGCTAACGTTCTAATCAGCAAGACAGAGAAAGAGCTACTCAGATACCTAGTTGAGATCCCACTGCTTACTTTTTTTGTTACACCAGGATTCCAACTGCCAGATATTTTCATCAGTATTTTTATATTCATTTTCCTAGTGAGGAAAATGCAATGGCAAAGCTTATAATTTGGAAAAAAAATATAAATTTTTAAGGGGAGAAAAAGACTAGAAGTTGGATGGTTTTATCTACTAAAGTGGAGAACTGACCATAACTCTAGAATTTGAACACGAGTTTTTCACTTCTGGTTCCAGTGCTAACATGTAAAGCAACTCCTCACTCATGTATTCATACAAGAAAAATTGGAACAAATGGGAATGCCCATCAGAAAATTGAGGTTGCAGGGCAAAGTGGTACTCTGAAATCTGGAGAGACAAGCAAATTCAGAGTTATAGTCAAGAGCTGCTTATCTGGAGCAGAGGTCACTGGAGCTATAAAGTGGTAAGAACAATTAAATGGTAATTTGACAAATGACTGGAGTCTGAGCATGAACTAGCTTGTGGGTAAGAAACTCCAAGAGCCATGGTCTTAAAAGGCCCCCACATTTTATAGGTTTCACTTCCAGGAACCCACCAAGTTATCATGGTGAAGACCCAAGAAAGATCTTATGGCTCTAACAGCAGTAGAAAAAGAGTAACCATTGGGAAATATGCTCATGGAGTTATCTATCCCCAAAACCTGCTATGGAGAAAAGACATTACCAGAGTCTTATCCCACCTGAAGGAGAGACATTTCTCTCATCTCTAACTTTCCTGTTTCATCTAAGGGAAGGAGGAACAGAGGCCTATTAAAAGCATGAGATATATCCATAAGATTATAGAACACTATCCATCGCCCACACCTTACCAACAGAGCTCCAGTATAATAAAGGCAGAATTATAGCTGAAAGACCTGCAAAATGTAGCATCTGAAGAGGCACTTTTTATGGAAGTCCAAAGTCAAAAGTAGAGATAAAACTAGGATAACCGAGGAATTTGAAGCCTCTGGCAGACACAGAGTTTGTTTGCTACAACAAATATTAAACACAAACTAACTCCTAGCCAGATTGATATGGAACCTCACACTAAAGGCTATTATCTCAGTTCCTATTACCTGATACATCAGAGCTGGCTCCGAACAAAAAATTAAAAGGGATGGAAAAAGGCAAAGAAAAGACATAATTGAAGAATGAGACAAAGCAAGCAGATTCAGATATGACACAGTTTTTGAAATTCCCAGGCAGAAATTTTAAATAACTATGATTAATATATTAAAGGCTCTAATGTAAGAAGTAGTCAACAAGCAGTGATGGGTAATCAAAGTAGAAAAATCTACAAATCATAAGGAAATGCTAGAAATTTTTAAAAAGAGAGAGAAAAATGAAGAATTCCTTTTATAGGCTCATCAGTAGACTGGACACAACCAAGGAAAGAATCAGTGAGCTTGAGAAGAGCTCAATGGGAAATCACCATACTGAAATGAAAATAATTCTTTAACAATGGAATAGAGGAGAAGTAACATTGGGAGACAACTATTCTCCTTCTGCTACTTAGGTGCTCAAACTTAGTAAAATGAATTGATGCAAAAAGTAATAAGTACAATATCTAATTAGATTACACAAAGGATTGCAAAATTAATAACTTACACATCTGTTCAACTGCCCTTTAAAAATGCCCTGTGCTTTTCTTCAGTGACACCAGAAAGCCTTGAACATATATATATTCTACATGTCTTATGCCATTATTTGTTCTTTCTTTTTCTAGACACACACTAACATTTTATTACTTTTCATAGGTTTTCTTGTTAGATAATTTTGTATTTAGTAATATAATAATACATGTATCACTTAAAATATTTCATGCTCTAACAATTTTTTAAAATTGACTCCTCTAATAAAAACACATAACACAAACACACATACACACATGCCTAATACCTTGAAGAAAGTATAAAATTATAAAGTTTTATTCGTGAAAATAGAATTAATATGGTATGAATTGGGGTTCAATGAGAAGACAGAAACCACACAATAATCTGAACAGAGAACCTTTTTTTTTTTGCCTGTGTTTCTTTTATTTTAAAAAAAAATATATTTATTTATTTGCGACAGAATGAGTGAGCAGCAAGAGAAAACACATGAACAGGGGCAGAAAGAAAGGGAGAGGGAGAGAGAGTGAGAAGCAGACCCTCCTGCTAAGCAGGGAGCCAGATGCTAGGCTCGATCCCAGGACCCTGAGGTTGTGAACTGAGATGGTGACCTGAGAGAGACTGAGCCACCCAGGTGTCCCCAGAGAAAGTTTTTATAAAGAACTATTAACAAAGGCTAGAGTAATGGAAAATGAATAATAATTAAGGAAAACTACAAAAATACAGTAGTGGCAGATATAGAAAATAGCCACTACCTCGAGGGTTGAGATAGAGTTCCCCTAAAAGGACTCCCCCTCTACCAAGGAGGGTTGGAATTCAGAAGTTCCTGGAAAGGGCACAGCCATGGTTTACTGGATGGTGGCAAATTTGCTCAGTGTCTCACCAGGACTTGCTGAAAAAAATTGGGTTTGTGGTGTCTGAGAAACTGGTTCAACTTAGAACTCCCTATAAAGTCATCTAGGGGGACGCTGGGACAGGCCATTCACAGGGAGGTGTCTCACTTGTGGCAGTTTACTGCAAAACTGCTAGAAAAAAATACCAGGGAAATCCTCTGTCCCCTGGGTGTAGTTGATTGCCAAATGCTGCAGAAAGTGGCGTACTTTCACGCACAGCATTCTATATACATTAGAATTTCCATACAACACTAAAACAACTATAGTTTCCCAAGTGACCAAACATGTTTTTTTGGGGGGGGGGGCGGTGAGGAAAATGAGGAAGTTCTCTTCCAAATATGATGAGACGACACATGGTCCCAACCTCACTGATATATTGAAGAGGCTATCAATAAGTTAATTATTCCTCAAATTCCATCACAGTATCACTGAATATTACTACATAAACAAGAATATAAAGTTGCTCTCCGAGTTGTATCTAAAATAAAAATGTGAAAGAGAGTAAAGAAGAAAATGGGCAGAAAACACACATAAACAGAGAAAGAGAAGGGAAAATGTGACCATCATTTCTGTATACAGTCTCAAAACCATAATAGGTACCTATGAGATCTTTCTTCCACAACCCATTCCATATGTTCCCTATTCTCGGCCAGAACTTTAGCTGGTCAGTGTTCTTCACCTAGTGGAGTGACCCAATCATCTATTCTTGAAGGCCTGGGTCTGCTTGCTACCCTTTTGTTTCTTGAAATTTTTCATGAAGTTTTAGTGTTAGTCACAGAAATACTAAGTGGTGCCCTAGAGAATTATCTGGGATCCAAGCAAATCCCTCCTCGACTCCAATGGGCAGCAGTAACACCATCTTCCCCTGGTGATTGTAATCAATGACTCCAGCCTGCAGCACTGCTCCTTTCTGCCTATTGGTTTTGTGGCATAAAGAGCTGAGATACCCAGGTGACTGTCTCCTTTTCCAATCCAATGAAATCATTATTGCATCCCTGGTTAAAATATTACCCCCTTAAGGACAAAGGCTTCTAAACCAGAAGAGCTCAAGGCTGCCTGAATAGAGAATTAAATTTCTTCAAGTGCATTACTCTGTATAAAAGTGAGAAAGGCCATTGCCACACCTTTGACTCTCAGACCCATGTATTCTTGCTTCAGAGTGATAGAATCATATTATGATCTGATTCAAAGCAAATACTGCATCCTATAAGATCGAACTACATCCTCTCAGGGTATGGTCTCCCAAATGATGACCTAAAATGAGATGTCAGTAAGTCATTCTACCTTTCAGTTAGCCCAGGTAGTTATGGGTGATGTGCAGTGTAACAAAAAAAAAAAATAGTATTATGGGCTTATAGGTGCATTTCTTTTTTTAAATGAAATTAATTTATTGATTACAAACATTACTGTGCAGAATAACATAACCACGGAAGCATTCTATGAGCCCATAGGTAGTGGTGGCAGTCCACAGATGGTGGTCTTAGGCAAGGAAGGCAAATCCATACCCAGAATATGTCTCTTTATCAATAAGGACAAACGTCTGGTCCTTAATTGAAGAAGTGTAATGTAAGTAACCTGCCACAAGGTGGCTGTCTGTTCTGCCTGGATAATAATGCCATATTGGCTCAGTATTGGTCTCTTCTTTTTTTTTTTTTTTTTTTTTTTTTTTTAAGATTTTATTCATGAGAGACAGACAGAGAGAGAGAGGCAGAGGGAGAAGCAGGCTCCATGCAGGGAGCCGGACGTGGGACTCGATCCTGGGTCTCCAAGATCATGCCCTGGACTGAAGGCGGCGCTAAACCGCTGAGCCACCTGGGCTGCCCAGTATTGGTCTCTTCTTTGACAGATTACGTATTCAGCAGGAGTGTTAGGCAGGACAGCATTGATAAGTGAAACTCCAAGATATTGAGTCTATGCCTAACTGCCATCCCTACCTATATGCCCATTTTCTTCATCTTTCCCACTTGAATAGCCTCTCACCTACTTTGTAGTGTATGCCCCTTGACAGGCATTCACACGGAGAGAAATATCCCCACAGTCTGCACTTTCTCTGACAGTTTCATCCATAGGCCTTTTCCTCAGACGTTTTTTTGTCACCCAGTCTTCTAACACTTTTCTTTCCAATTCCTAATAAAAACTGGGAGCTTTTGTGGATGAAGCAGAGTAGATCTTTACTTCTCTCCAATTCTCAATCCAGATGTGGTAAACAATGCCCAAAGTTGTGCCCAGTGGGAGGACTCGCCTTACCAATGTCCATCATGGGCACTCAAGGCTATGGTACTGCCACCATTTCTGTTTGCTTAATACCAGCACACCACACAGATGCATCTGCAAAGTAGACTTGAGTTCTGTTTTGTTCTTTTTCTTTCTCAATTAACTGGTTGTACAGAATGTCTCAGAGGCCCACAACAATATGGAATTTTAAGAAAATACAATGGAACCAGTGTCAAGAGAGTTTGAGTCATATGTTCATGCAACGTATTCATTCCTTCCAGATCTGCCTCAGCTTGGCCTCTTATATAACATTTACATTTAATAACATTGTGGGAGAGTTCAAGCTGATATTTCATGTTTATGTTACCTACCAAAGCCCAATAGCAGACAAAAAACTCAAGAGGATAATAGATAACTGCAAAAGAGTTGCTACTAATCCTAAAGGTTTGTGTTGTGATCCTCCAGTTTATGCTCGCCAGAGGCTCCATACAGTATTCCAATTTGCCATGGCCATTAAATATCATGATGTGTGTAGAGCATTATGAGTCCCAGTTGGTAGGGCAACTATCACCGTAGCCTCAACTGTTGCAGTCTTCTCTTTTTCTTGTCCCTACATTAAACTGGAAGCCTTAAAAGAGACTCAACTATATGCTGTTGCAAAAATCCAAAATGGCTTACCAAGCATTTGCAACTCTTTCTTTATAGTAATCTGTGAAAGGTGTGAGAACTTGTCTTTCACTTGTAAGGCATATGTTAACATGTCTCAGGTAATTGAATCTCTAGAAATCTCACTGCTGTGGAGAGATCATGAATTTTTTTTTTTTTTTACGATTTTATTTATTTATTCATGAGAGACACAGAGAGACAGGCAGAGACATAGGAAGAGGGAGGAGAAGCAGGCTCCATGCAGGAAGCCCAATGCGGGACATGATCCCAGGAGTCTGGGATCATGCTCTGAGCCAAAGGCAGAAGCTCAGCTGCTGAGCCACCCAGTGTCCCAAGAGATCATGACTTTCTTTGTGTGGTTTATCCACCACCTTTTAGTTTGTACATGTCATATTAAGGAATCTAAAGTTCTTTCTACCCTCTGATCCAATCAACAAATGTCATCAATGGAGTGGACCAGTTTTACATTTTATTGAATGTCAAGATGATCAAGATTTTTCTACATTATAGCATAGAACAAAGTAATGGAATCAAGATAGTCCTGAGACAAGATATGTAGGACTTACTGGTGGACGTGCAAGGTAAAAACAAACAGTTTCTGGCTGTCCTTATAAATTGATGGAAAGAAAAAAAATTAGCGACTTCTATATGCCAAGTTCTAGGAATGTATTAATTTGTCCCAGTAAACATACTGCATCACAAACAGCAGTTGCAGTTGGAGTCACCACCCAATTAAGTTTAAAATAGTCTACAGTCATTCTCCAAGATCAAGCTGGCATCTGCACAAGCCAAACTGGTAACTTAAATGGGAGTATCATCATCCTGCTTCTTTCAAGTCATTGATGGTTACATTATTTTCTATAGTTCCTCCAAGGATGAAGCATCACCTCTGATTCACTATTTTATTTTATTTTATTTTATTATTTTATTTTATTTATTTTGGTAACTCAGTATTTTTAGGCCCTGGGCTGAAGGCGGTACTAAAATGCTGAGCCACCTGGGCTGCCCTGATTCACTATTTTAGTAGAAAGTGGAAGTTCAAAAGGCTTTCATTTAGGTCCTCTTCCCATAATGGTACTATCACCACGGATCACAAAGCCAGTGTGGGCTTTCTATTTGGTATAAAGCTTAACTATTCCAACTATACATTTAGGGACCTATGTAGCATAGCCACAGAATAAGTCTGTGGACAAATGGGGACTTGAAAATGAACTTGAGTACAGAGCCCATCTGTCATCTGATGACCAGAGGTCTCAACCTCAGTGGGCCTTAGTGGCATTTTGGGTTTCTATCAGGAACCTAGGGAACAAGAAGAGTAAACTATAACAGCAGATTAGGGAAATACATTGATATAAATACAATTACTAGAGATTCAAGATTTAGTATGTTAACACTTGCAGCTAGAGATGGCTCCTAAAGCTACTCTGCTACTTTCTTCCAATTATTTTGTTGAGGAAGTTGTTTCCTGCTTGGTCAAAACATGTTCTCTCAGGGAAAGCAGAGATTTTTCACTAGCTGAAATCCAGTGACAACACTGAGGAGTTTTGGTGGATCTTAGGAAGAGTTTTTCATCTTCTTTCTAGGCATCTGCCCTAGGTAAGATTATCACAGGTTTTCAAGCAGGGAAAGGTTAGTATCCTCAAACAATGAAGGGCAAGCTACTTTCACTGGTATGGGTGACTCAGAGTAATTCAGAATTCAGAATTTTCAGGTTCATAAAGTTCATATTAGATGCCTCCAGTCCAAGTTTCAGGATCATATTCCTAAGCAACCAGTGCTTAACTTCCAAATGAAAACTTGACAAGACTGAATTTGAGTCTTGTTTTAAAACAGTGGCATGCATATTTAAATTTTGTGGGGTTTTTTTTTTTTTTTTCAGTATTAAGTCTATGGCTACAAGAAACAGGAGGCTATTTGTGAATTGTAACAAAAGCTCAATTTCTCAGACTGTGACCTGATATAATAATGGACCTGGTCTTTCAATTTTATTTCTGTAATTACTCAACTACATTTGAAAGAACTCATTCCATATCACACACCTTACATTCATATTACCACCATAAAAGTCAAGTGCAAGCATCCTTTTGGGATTCCAAAGTGTACAGTTGACCCTTGAACAATGTGAGGGTTAGGAGTACCAACACCCCAGGCTATCAAAAATCTGTGTGTAACTTATTCCTCCCCAAAACTTCACTGCTAACAGCCTACTGCTGACCAGAGTCTTTACCAATAACATAAACAGTCAATTAAAACAAAAACAAAAACAAAAACAAAAAAAACAGTCAATTAGTACATAATTTGTAGTTATATGTATTATATACCAAATCCTTAAAGTAAAGTAAGCTAGATAAAATAAAGTTATTAAGAAAATCATAAATAGGGCACCTGGTTGGCTCAGTCACTTAAGCATCTGCCTCTGGCTCAGGTCATGATTCCAGGGTCATTCATCAGGATCCCTGCTTGGTAGGGAGCCTGCTTCTCCCTCTCCCTCTATTCTTCCCCCTTGCTCATGCTCTCTCTCTCTCTCAAATAAATAAATAAAATCTTTAAAAATGAAAAAAAAAAGAAAATCATAAATAAGATAAAATGCATTTACAGTACTATATGTATGAGAAAAAAAGTCCACATTTAAGTGGACCTGTACAGTTCAAACTCATGTTGTTAAAGAGTCAACTGTTAATTACTGGTATTTCACTGGTATTTCACTGGTATTTCACTATAATCAAAGATGATAAATTGTGATGCTATTATATCTCATGGATTACTAGCATCTTATTTTCCATTGGCATGAAACTCAGCATGGCACAAAGCCTAAGAATTCAGACAAAAGAAATTCCTAACTTTCTAAGTCTATATCCTGGCATTATTCCCAGTACCAAATCTGTATCAGTTAGGATTCAATAAAGAGAGATATCATGAAGTAATTTGAACAGAGAAAGTTTAAATAGTAATTGACAGGAAATTGAAGCAATGATGAACTGGCTAATGAGAGTTAAAGAAAACTTTTAAGAATACAGCAATAGCAGAAGTGAGGAGTAGCCACTGCCAATGAGGCTGAGATAGAAAGGCCTCCAAAATAGATCCTTCATCTCAAAAGATTTTAAGATCCAGATTTTATTGGAAGGTACACATCCTTGGCTCACTGGATGATGCATAAATTGTTGTTGAGGGGCTTGCTGGTAAGTCTTACTAGAAATCTTCCATTTAGGTTACTAAGAGGGGATGTGCTTTAAACTGATTGCAAATTAACAAAACAAAACTGGTTCTTTGAAAAGATCAATTAAATTGATAAGCCTCTAGTCAGACTAGCTAAGAGAAAAGAAAGAGGACACACATTACTAACATCATAAATAAAAGAGTAGATATCACTACAGATCTCACTGGCATTAGAAGGTAAAGGAATACCATGAACAACTTTATGCCCATAAACCCGATAACCTAAATGAAATGGACCAACTCCTTGAAAGGCACAATTTATTAGAAGTCACATAAGAGGACGAAGAATCTGAACAAGCCTGAATCTATTAGGCAATTGAATCAGTAATTAGTAATCTTCCAAAACAGAAAACTCTTGGCTCAGGTAGGTTCACCGGTAAAGTCTGCTAAGCATTTTAGTTAGAAATTATGTCAATTCTCTACGATTTCTTTCAGAGCATAGAAGCAGAAAGAAAGAATGCTTCCTACCTCATTATTTGTGGCCAGCAATACCATAAGACCAAAACCAATCAATATCAATATCACTTTTGAATATAGACTCAAATATCATCAACAAAATATTAGGAAACTGATTCTAACAATGTATAAAAAGAATTATATACTATGACCAAGTGGAATGTGCTCCAGTTATATAGGCTAGTTCAACATAAAAAATTAATGTAATCAATTACATCAACAGATTAAAAAAGAAAAATCACATATCCTATTAATAATTACAAAAAACGAATTTGACAAAACTCAACACCCTCTCATAATAAAAACTCTCAGCGAACTAGGAACATAGAGGAATTTCCTCAAGTTGATAAAGATTATCTACAAAAAACTTATAGCTGAAATCATACTTGATAGTGGGAAGTTTGAAGCTTTCCCACTAAGATAAGGTACAAGGAAAGTATAACATTTGTCACCACGCCTTTTCAACACAACACAATAAGAGAAAAAAAGAAAATACGAAGTATACAGATTAGAAATAAAGAGAAAACTATCTTTGTTCACAGATGACATGGTCATCTATGTAGAAAACCCAAAAGAATAAACAAAAAAACCTCATGGAACTAATAAGTAATTATACTAGGTCAAGCTACAAAAGTGGATTGCCTTACTATACACCAGTAATAAACAGTTAGTATTTAAAATTAAAAACACAATATCAGGGCAGCCTGGGTGGCTTAGCGGTTTAGTGCCTCCTTCAGCCCAGGGCATGATCCTGGAGACCTGGGATTGAGTCCCATGTCAGGCTCCCTGCATGAAGCCTGCTTCTCCCTCTGCCTATGTCTCCACTTCTCTGTCTCTCTCTCTCCCTCCTCTCTGTGTCTCTCATGAATAAATAAATAAATAAAAAATCTTAAAAAAAAACACAATTTCACATACATTAACACCTAAAATATGAATATTTAGTATAAATCTTACAAAATCTATTCCATGTTCATGAGGAGCAAGACAATTTTTTTTTTTTTTTTTTTTTTTTTTTTTTTTTTTTTTTTTTTTTATGATAGTCACACAGACAGAGAGAGGCAGAGACACAGGCAGAGGGAGAAGCAGGCTCCATGCACCGGGACCCCGACGTGGGATTCGATCCCGGGTCTCCAGGATCGCGCCCTGGGCCAAAGGCAGGTGCCAAACCTCTGCGCCACCCAGGGATCCCGACAATATTTTTAAGATACAAGTTCTTCCCAACTTGATCTGCAAATTAAAGCAATCCCAATATAAATCTAAGCAAATTGTTTCATGGATGTTGACAAACTTATCCTAAAGTTTATATGGAGAAGCAAAAGACTCAGAATAGCCAAAATAACATGGAAAGAGCAGAACAGAGTTGGAGGAGCTACCGTATTCAACTTCAACCCTTGCTAACAAGCCACATAAATCAAGACAGTATGGTGTTGGGGGGAGAAAAGACAAATAGATGAATGGATTGGAATAGAGCCCAACTGATTTTGATAAAGGAGCAAAGGCAATACATTAGAGCAAAGAAAGTCTCTCTTTTTTAAAAGATATTACTAATTTTTCATAAGAGACACAGAGAGACAGGCAGAGGCATAAGCAGAGGGAGAAGCAGGCTCCCTGCAGGGATCCAGAACCCTGGGATCATGACCCGAGCCAAAGGCAGATGCTCAGCCACTGAGCCACCCAAGTGCCTCTAGAGCAAAGATAAATGTTTCAATAAATGCTGTTGGAAGAACTAGACCTCCACATGAAAACAAAAATGACACAGATACACACACTTTACAAAAATTAACTTAAAAATTATTATAGACCTCATTATAGAATGAAAAGCCATAAAACTCTCAGAAGATAACACAGGAGAACACTTAGGTTACCTGGGGTATGGTGAGGACTTTTTAGACCAATATTGACGGCATAATCCATGAAACAAAAATTGATAAGCTGGACTTTACTAAATTAAAAACTTCTTTGCAAAGACAATGTAAAGAGCATGAGAAGATAGGCACAGACTAGGAGCAAACATTTGCAAAAGGCACATCTAATAAAAGACTATTATCCAAAATATACCAAGAACACATAAAACTCAACAATAAGACAACAAACCATCCAATTAAAACAAAGAGCTTACTAGACAGCTTACCAAAGAATATATACAGATGTCAAAGAGCATGTGAAAAGATGCTCCACATCACATGTCATCAAGGAAATGCAAATTAAAACAACAATGAAATACTACTGCACACATACTAGAATGACCAAATTCCAGAACACTGACAACACCAATACTGGTGAGGGTGTGGAGCCACAAGAACATTTATACATTAGTTGTGGAAATGCAAGATGATATAGACACCTTGGAAGACAACTTGGCGACTTGTTTTTACAAAATTAAACAAACTCTTACCAATGTGATCCTTGGTGTGTATCCAAAGGAGTTGAAAAGTTACGTCCTCGTAAAAATCTGCACGTGGATATTTATAGCAGTTCTATTCATAATTGCCAAACCTTGGAAGCAACAAGTCCTTTAGTACTTGAATGGATAAATAAACTGTAGTATATCCAGAATGGATTATTATTCAGCAGTAAAAATAAGGAAGCAATAAAGACATAAAAAGACATAGAGGAAACTGAAATGTGTGTGGCTAAGTAAAAGAAACCAATCTGAAAAGGCTACATATTGTGTGCTTTCAAGGACAAAATGAATATATGGAGACAATAAAGAAATCAATGTTTGCCTGGGGTCATAGGGAGAAGTAGAAGGATGGAAAGGCAGAGCACAGAAGATTTTTAGGGCAGTGACAATGCTCTGTAGGATACAACAATGATGGATACATACCATTATACATTTGTCCTAACCCACAGAATTTACAACAGCATGAGTGAACCCTAATGTAAAATACAGACTTTGGGTGGTTATGATGTCTTGATGTAGGTTCATCAGTGATAACAAATGTGCCAATCCAATGGGGGATGTTGATAATGGCACAGGCTATGCATGAATGGAGGCAGAGGCACATAGAAAATCTCTGTACCTCCTCCCAATTCTGCTGTGAACTACTCTTAAAAATAAATTAAAAAACAAACAAACAAACAAACAAACAAACAAACCCCACTATTAAACTCACTGGTAGAGATGCTAGCCAGGCTGTCCATGGGAAAGTGCCTCATCTGTGGCATTCCACTAGAAAGCTGACAAGGGAAATGTCAGAGGGATTAGTTGGCTGATGAGCGCCTCCTCCTGTTGCTGTATGAAGGCCTCAGGTAGAAAGACAGATCGCAGCTGAATGCGCGAGAAGATATACTGGGCTCATGTCAGGTTCTGGAGAAAGCTGCACCCTTCAAGAAACTCAGAGGGGAGAAAACAACACACCGTCTTCAGCCAAACGCTGGAGAAAATGTGCTTTACAGAACTCCAGAGATGGAGAGAATGTGCAAACTCTGGGGCCCACCTTTGGTAAAAGCACACTGTAGAAATCTGGCAAGTGAGCTAAACAGCTCCCAGGAGGAGAGAGTCTCCTCCTCCTTCTGGGTCTCTCCAGCACCCTCGACTAACATGCTTAACAAGGTGGTAAGTGGCAAAGGAGAAAGCTGTGCATCAGTACCTCCATTATCAAGGAGCAGTGCAAAAAGAGTGGTTTGGGGTATGAGAGGTGATAAATTTACAACACAGAGCCCTGTCAGAGCACTACCACCAGCATTACATGAATTGTTGCATGTTAAAATCTAAAGAACCAAAATAGAATTGACTTTCTAAACATGCTTTAATGGCGAGGGCACTGACTTCGGTGTTACTAATTTGAATCCATCCAGCAGGTTATTCTCTAAGCTTCAGTTCCTAGACCTTAAAATGGAGGGGGGCATTGTGTGCTTGACAAGTAAGTTGTCACTTCTTAATCATTATTATGATAATGATTATTTATTTATATTATTATAATTTCATTTTATATAAATTATAAATTTATATAAATTTTATAGAAATTTATAAATTATAAATTTATATTATTTATATTTCCATTATTATGATAATGGAAAAATACTCCATAGGGAAACATCACGATGGTTCTTGAAGGGTCTTTGATGTCTGAAATAAATTAGACGTGCTTCCTTTACTCCTATTTTAGATTTTAAGATGTCCTCCAGATACAAAGTAACTAGAGACCATCTTGAGATCTTTGGTTTAAAATAGGTATTGCTTTCCCATCAAACTTTTTTCTAGGATAAATATGAAATCAAATATAAAATATAGTTTTATTTCTTCACAAATACAGACACATTCACACATTCCTCTGTGTGTGTGTGTGCGCACACATGCGTGCAGAAGACGTGCATGTTATTAAATTTTTTCATGTATTGCATTTAGGGATAACTTCTAGAAAAGTGTCATGTGATAATTACGAGAATAGTTTTTACTTGACTAAAGTTTTTATTATTTTTTATTTTTATTTTATTTATTTATTTATTTGTTGACTAAAGTTTTAATGTGACTTCCTTAATGATTCACCTTTAAGAAAGATGTTCTAAGGCTGCGTGGGTGGCTTAATTGGCTGTATCCACCTCTTGATTTTGGTCATGATCTCAGGGTTGTGAGATAGAGCCCCTAGTCAGTCGCCACACTGGATGTGGGGCTTGCTTAAGACTCTCTCTCCTTCTGCCCCTCTCACTCCCCTTCTTTCCCTCTATTATAATAATAATAATAGTAAATAAAATTTTTAAAAAATTAAATAATTTTAAAAATTTAAAAAGATGTTCTCTATTGATTTGATAGAGTTTTAGACTATTTATGGGAACTACATTACTTTCCAAAAATTTTAATCGGAAACAAATACTGCATTTCAAGTGACATATTAATCTTTATAAAGATATTCATATGATATTCTCCTTGGCCTATCGACTGGATTAATCACTTTATTTGAATTTCTTGCTTCCTTTCTTTCCAAGTTTGGTTGGTCTCTGTATTTGTTTATGTTTTTTAATCCTAATGTTTATTTATTGAGAATTATATATTAAAATATTGATGGTACTTTACATTTATATTTGGTGATAGTTTTCACATCTTTATATTTCTTCCAAGTTTTTCTCTTATTTATAAAATCTCTTTTATGTCCTGTTATTGGAGTTCAATTTGCTGACATATAGCATAACACCCAGTGCTCATCCCATCAAGTGCCCCGCTCTGTGCCCGTCACCCAGTCACTCCCACCCCCTGCCCACCTCCCTTTCCAACACCCCTTGTTCGTTTCCCAGAGTTAGGAGTCTCTCATCTCTTGTTATATAGATTTGATTTCTACACAACGAATAAGATTTTCATGACATGTTAGAAATCTCTTATTTTGAGAATTTATTCCTTCAATTTATTCTTAACTGCTATTATTTACCTTCTGTATCCAGAGTCCATCATTCCTTCTTTTATCCTTTCTTCTGCACCCTCTTTCTTTCTTTTTTCTTTGTATTCATTCTTTTATTTTCTCTCTCTCCACTTTCCCTGTCTCTCTGTCTCTGTCTCTCTTTTTCTTTCTTTCCCTTTCCACTTTTCCCCAGGTTTTCTTAGGATGGGAATTTGCTTAATTTTTCTAACTTTGGCATGTTTCTGACACAACTTTTCTTCACTTTTTTCTTATTTAATGACTCATTTAATGGTAAATTATTTTTTCTGATTAAGCTTTGTTCCCCTTAGTTATTAAGATTCCTGTTTTATTATTTTCTATGTAAACTATTTGTTATTTATTTCCACTTTAATGCACCCTGTTATAAACTTACTTTACAAGAAATTTTTCAGCAACATAGAGATACGGATTTGAAGTTTTACATTGGTTATCAAGTTATTGTTCATTTTATTTCAATATCTGCTGCTCTTGAGAAACCATTCAAATTTCATGATTTCCTATAGCAGCAACTTTCTATAGTAAGTCAGATAGTCTTGAGATAAAATTCTGCTTCATTTATAAATATGTAAAAATACTTCTAAAATAACTTTCATGAGTGGAAGAAGGGTGTAAATCTTATCCACTACTAGAGTGCATTGCTTGAAAGAGTGCTAAGCTTATAATATCCTTGAAAAAAATATTATTTACTAAATTGTGAATAAGTGATACAGGACTAATATTAACCTGTAAACATTAGTTTAAACCTAATCATTATATATTTTAGAATACTTTGTTATTTTTATTTCCATGATCTGCCCTAAGGTGATTACAATGTACTAAAATCCTCGTAAACAATTAAGCAATCTGCACCATTTTGGGTATTAAAATAAAATGATTTAAAAAGCTATACATGACCAATGCAGAAAACTTCACCAATATATAAGTATATCAAAACGTAGGAGAATTAACCTCATATCTGTTGGTTCCCATGATCCAAGAGTAATTCCTCTTACTATTCAAGTTGTATCTTCTTATGGATGCTTCTAATAAATCCAAATTACATATTCCTTCACCAAGATCTATTTTTCACATTTTAAAGTATAAGAAAAAAAATTACAAGCAGATGTTTAATATACTTGAACTTTAATATACCGAAGAGTAGTTAAGTGCTCTGTGCTCTTTTTTTTTCTCTTACTTCTCTTTTCTTCTCTTATTTCTCTTAAAAATACCTTAGATTGCAAAACTTAGAATAGAGGGTTCTTTATAACTTAATACACACATTGTGTGTACCTCAGTGTACAGATGGCTATAGCAAAATGTAGGTGAAACTATGGTTTTTAATATTGTGTATATAACTTTGTCACTTAATGGTAATATTATTAATATCTTCTAATAGTCGTACTTCAGGACTTGTCTTATTTTTAAAGCAGCATAATAGTACACATTGCAAGTATACAATATGGCTTATTTCATTACTTCTCTATTGATGGGTACTTCAATTGCCCCTTATTCTTTATTAGAAATATTTCTTCAACAAACAACATGTAACGAGAATGTCACTGCATAGATATCTGTAAGTAAAAAAGCTAGTTCTAATGGCACTAAATTTTAAAATATTTATAGGTACTTCTACCAGCCTACACAGCAACTTTATGTGAATTAAGAAAACACACCATACCTCTAGGTAGAAGTAGTCCTATCCAGGACAGGAGGCTTGGCAAAAAACACAGACTGCCTCCATTTTTCTCCTTGGCATGACACTTTCAATCAAATAAACAACTTGTACACTTTTATATGGTGGCCCTATGTATTGCACTTCCCAAATTGCATAATATACTTTTCTATTATCTTATATCTTATTATTTTAATTTTCATTTCTTCATCAATAGTAAGATTGATGATTTTTAAATATATATCCATTATCCTTTTTGTTATTACATCATTTTAAGCTATAGTTATTGGCAATTAATTCAATATTTCTTTAGTATTATTGCTTTGAAATATTAAGGTGAATGAGCTTACCTGTAGGTAAAATAGTAATCATTAAAATGTTTTAAATATACTTGCATAGTAAAACTCAATTAACTAATGACATTGAGTTGAGTTCAGCTAATAAATTTACATGTTTTATTGTCAATTAATTTCTGCATACATGGTACCATCAAATTCATTAAAAATGAGCAGATGGATACAATTAGCCATGATCATGGAAACACATTACCAAGAATACTATGTATTGTTAATTAGGGAAATGGAAAGCTTAATTACTCACATTGAAATAACTGATAAACCTGTTATATGTGGTTTTGCTATATAAAATAATAGGAAACAGGATTTCACAAAGTTCATTGGCATCTGAACAGAAAATACTTATAACAGCACCGATAAACATTAAAATGCATTATTTATTTTCATAAATAGGTGACAGGCATTTAATTTAGCCTGTTTGGGAAAAGAACATTATAAAAGTTCCTGCCCAACTTGTCATGATCTGCAATTAGATTTCCGAGGGATACTGACATTGAAGAACAAAATACAACTACATGCTATGAAGCTATTCATGAATTTGCCTCACTTCTCCCTTTACCAGGTCACCATTCACCTTTCACCCTATGCTCTAACAATATAAATCTTTCTTATACCACAGGAACTAATACAACTGAAATAATCTCGTGGTTTACTTTGAAGAACTACTCGTTTTGAGAATATTTAATATGTCAAACAAAGTCAATTCCTATTTCTCTAAAGTACTATAATGTACAACTGACATTATATTCCCAAGTATTTCTATTCAATCACCACAAACTATTCTACTAAATCACTATATGTCATTAAAATGTTTTTTAAACTAATTCATCTATTTGTGCATCAAAATATGTATTGAAATGTAATAAGAATCAGGAGATAGGAGTAAAAAAAAAAAAGCTTGTGTTTTCAGGGGTCCTTGGGTGGCTCAGTCGATTAAACAGCTGACTCTGGATTTCAGCTCAAGTCATAATCTGGGTGTCCTGGGATCGAACACTTGCTATGGGCTTGGAAGTTGCCTTAGGATTCTCTCTCCTTCTCCCACTGGCCCTCCCCCTACTCATGCTCTCTCTAAAATAAATAAATTTTTTAAAAGCCTCTGTTTTCAAAAGATTTACATTCTTAAGGGGGATGTCAGACAATATATAAGTAAACATATATTTTATGTAGTGATTAATGGGGATAAGTGAAGAAAAATCAGGGTAAGAAGATGGTGAGTGATAAGTAGTGTACTATTTTAAATAGTGTTTTTTGCTAAAAGGCATTTTTAGTAAAGACTAGAAGAATGTGAGGAAGAATGTGAGTCAAACTCCTTTATAAGGCAAGAGTAGTTCAGGCAGGAAGAACAATGCAAGGGCTTTAAGATGAGCCATGCTTACGTATTTGGGGAAACAAAGAAGGCTGCTGACCTATCTAAAATAGTGAAACCGGCTGGAGATGAGGTCAAAGGGGTAAAGAAGTATTGGGTAGTTTTTAATTTCAGCCTAAGTGAAATGAGAATCCATCAGATTGTCAAAGAGAGTCAAAATTTAACTCAGGTTTTAAAGGTCTCTTGTTATAAGGATTGTAGAGGGCAACAGTAGAAGCGGAAAGTTATTGCAATAGTCTACATGAAAAGTACTAGTGGCTTGAAGTTGACTGGTAGTGGTGGAACTAGTGAGAATTGTTAGATTTTAGATCTGTGAAGTTAGAGACAATGGTTTTTGCGAGGTTAGGCCAATAGATTTAGATGTAGAGTTTGATAGGAGGACGTCAGGATCTGGGGCCTGACTGACAGGCAAAATGGAGTTGTTATTTTACAGAGCACTAGATTTTTAGGATATAAATACTGATGAACTTATTTAGACTGGAGTAGTTGGTAAAAGAAATGGTTAGATATCTGTTTTGGTTTGGAAGCTCAGAAAACAATAGTGAGGCACTGAGGGGCAGCATGAAATGAGAAATTCTGAAAACCTCTGGTGTATGCTGATGGGGATAGGGAGGGAATAATCAATGAGTAAGAAGAAAGGACAGGAGTGCTTGGGAGGCAGAGTCAGTTGAGCACTCACCTCTTGGTTTCTGCTCAGGTCTGATCTCAGGGTCTTGAGATAGAGCCCCAAGCCAGGCTCTGTGATTAATGTGGAGTCTGCTTGAGTTTCTTCCCCTCCCTTCTGTGCTCTCCCTCTTTCAAATGAATAAATAAATAAATAAAATCTTTTAAAAATGTTTAAAAATTTTAAAAAGGAGAAAGAACAGACAATCACAAGAGGAGTATATGAATAGTTGAGAAATAAGGGAATCCAGTGCACAAATGAAGGATATACTCCTACATATGGCCACCAGCTCTGTATCCTTTAAAAAATATGGAAAGTAAAGTCTGGAATGGTTGATAGTTTTGTTAGTGGGAGTGGTGGGTATTGTCTCTTGATAGCTTTTATTTTCTTTACTTGAGAGTGAGAAATAAGGAGAACATGATGTCTGAGGAGACAGGAGGTGTAAAATAGTCTTGAGGAGATTAAGAGAGTGAACTATGTAAAAGTATGGTTTTGCTAAACAACATCAAGGACCAATTTGATGTTAGTGGTCATCTATTTAAACTGATGCTAGACAATGCAGTTTTGTATTTACATACATATATTTAGCTATTTAGATGAAGATATGAAATAAGAGAGTTAGATTCAGGGTTTTCTCATTCACGTACAATAGAAAATATGAGTCTCCAGAAAGATTAAATTGCAATGGCCTCAATTCATTCTATATTTGGTTTATGTTGTAGAATCCATCTCTTTAATAATTCCTTATATGCACTTTAATCTCTGGAGACTTATTCTTTCTATTGCACATGAATGAGAAAACCCTGAGTCTAACTCTCTTATTTCATAACTATAGGAAGTGGCAATGAAGACCAAGGTGCAAATACAATCTATCTCTAGAATTAACCTAGGGAGTATAGGAAAACAAACAAACTACTAATCGGGAGAGTTGAAGAGGAATCAACCATTGCTAGGAGAGAGATATTGCTATCACTTTAAGCAAAAGGTAAATGGAAAAGAGCCATAACATTACTGAAAAAGGCAATTTTGGTGACTAGAGATTGTGAATCTCAGACTGGAAGAGTTTAAGTTAAGAAATGGGGTGTGAGATTAAGTCCATGTAAAGCCCAAAGGAGACAGGTATCTATATGAAAAGGCCTGAAGATGAATGATGGCCTAAGAATCTTGAATTTTATATAAATCTTGGGGTTATTGAAATAATTTTGATGTTTTCTTAGGCAATTTCAATGCCTATGTAAAAGAGTCTGTGAGCCTTATCTAAGGGATTAAGGTTACCAGGACTATGTGAGTTATATAGGTCTCAGATTCAGGAAAACCATTAGTAATGCTAAGTCAATAGATGTGTTTTAGAACTGGAAGGATATCTTGGATAGGTTAGAATTTATTTAACTTGAGATGATGTATATTTTCCATGAATAATATTTAATGCATACTCTGTTTTCCAACCCCAAGATCTTAGGAAACACCTAATACTTTTATTTCTGCTCCTTTTAATTTATTTATTTATAAGGGGATCCCTGGGTGGCGCAGCGGTTTGGCGCCTGCCTTTGGCCCAGGGTGCGATCCTGGAGACCCGGGATCGAGTCCCACGTCGGGCTCCCGGTGCATGGAGCCTGCTTCTCCCTCTGCCTGTATCTCTGACTCATTCTCTCTCTCTGTGACTATCACAAATAAATAAAAAATTTAAAAAAAAAAAATTTATTTATTTATAAGGAAATCTAAATCTAGAGTCCATTTAGGAGCATAGTTACAATGGAGTGATTGAATATAGAAGAAAACTAATATATATATTCTATTATAAACAGTTTTAGATAAAACTAAAATACTTTAGGGGTGCCTGGGTGGCTCAGTTGGGTAAGCATTTGACTTCGGCTCAGGTCATGACCAGGGTCCTGAGATTGATTGAGCCCCTCATTGGGCCCCCTGCTCAGTGAGGAGCCTGCTTCTCCTTCTCACTTATGCTGTCACTATCTCTATCTCTCTTTCTCAAATAAATAAATAAAAATCATTAAAAACAAAACAAACAAAAACCCTAAAATACTTTAATGAGTAGTTCCTTATAGAGGATACTCTACCAACCAAGAGTCCCACACAAACAAGCACAGTCATTTTTCCAAAGTTCCTTGACCAAAACTAAAATTTGTAGATCTGACTGCACATGAATGTTCAATTTGTTGCAGAGCTGTTTTCTATTGTTAAGGGATAAATGAACTAAAAATAATTTTATTTTTTATTTTTTTATAATTTATTTTATAACTTAATTTCCTCCTGAGGTTTTTGAGTAATTTGAACTTTAAAGTAAAAGTTAATTGCTAGGTATTTTAGAACCCCAACCCATCTATAAATAGTGATCCTAATATTCCTCAGTTCTTCAGAGATCAGCCTTCTGACCACACTGAGCATATGGAAAAGTGCCAATAACATTGAAATGTTATTTAAAAAAAAAAACCCTAAATATTCAGCAGTAATTAATCTATTTGAGAAATGCTAAAAATAATTTTTCACACAGTTGATCAGTTTAGCAACCAGAGAGAAAGGAACAATCACTTTGCTTAGCAATATTTAAAATATTAAAATATTAAAGGCACTCCACAAAAAAATCTGAGAGGAGTAAAATGAGACAAGTTGACAGGAAGTGAGACCAAAGAATATGGGAAGAAACAAATGGGATGTAGGAGTTGTGAGCACAAGAGTGATGTCAATGAATCAAAGAATTGTGATTGTATAGTTTCATAGTGCTTAAAAATGAGGAAAAAGTAAAATCTTTTAAATTTATCCCCTGAGATTTGAGACTTGTTTCCAGAGTATATACTGACTGATTCCACATCATAAATAATTTTTAACTCATATAAATGATTATCAGATTTGGCAAATAAAATACAAAGTGATCAGACAATTTTTAAGTTAGTATATTACATTATTATTATTCATTGTTATCTAAAGTTCAAATTTATTTTTTAAAATTTTTTAAAGATTTTATTTATTTATTCATGAGAGACACACACACACACACACACAGAGAAAGAGAGAGAGATCGAGGGAGGGAGAGGCAGAGACACAGGCAGAGGGAGAAGCAGGTTCCATGCAGGGAGCCGGACGTGGGACTCGATCCGGGGTCTCCAGGATCTCACCCTGGGCTGAAGGTGGCACTAAATCTCTGAGCTACCTGGGCTGCCCTAAAGTTCAAATTTAACCAGACATCCTCTATTTTATCTGGCAACTCTACTAATGGTGCTTATATAAACAAGGTGACCCAAAACTGTCAAAGTAAATAAGTCCACTGCAGTTTTTATAACCTCAGAAACGGAATTAACTTAGGCTGGTTATGATACCTAATATGACGTTACTATGAAAAATGTTAGCCATGTGACAATGGTAATTTATATTACCCTAGAGTCTTTAAGTGTATAGAGAGAATAATATCTACTTCATAGATCTGCTGAATAGATTATCATATATATATATATATATATATATATATATATATAGCATTTACTAATGTCCTTAGCAAACAGCAGCTGTTATTACCATGCACCTCAGGCTTAACCGTATGTTCTATGGCATGATACGTAGTTTAGTGTTAAGATAATGAAATATAGAACATCAGGGACATAAATAACCTTAGAAATAATCACCTCAATTTTACCATTTGAGCAGAAAAATTAAAATGAGATTTAGAATAAAAAGCTTCATTTAAAAGAACATATGCTGCATTTTGGTATTTAGTGTTAGTTCTCTATAAATTCCTTAAATTATGCTAAAAAATCCACAGAAAACATACAGTATTTCTCAAGAAAATGAACACGGGATAAGGTGTTTATAACCCACCTCACAGAAGAAATGGATATATTCCCCAGCTTGTTTAATTTATCAAGAGCCAGCTAAAGTTAGTAGTTAACGATTTTTGGCAATATCTAAGAACATTTGTAATGCATTTTGCAATTTGGCAAATTGTTGAAAATTATGAGGGGAGAGAGAGACATCATCTCCCTTCTTAATAATGAAAAATATTAGTTCTGACTTTACCCTATATTGCTTGTGGGCATGTGTTTAATTTAGTTGAACAGAATTGAAACCATTACAGAATATAAAGTAACCAAAAAAAGGTTTCCATAAGGGGAAAAAATGCTAAAAGTTAAGGGGAAACTAAGTGTACTATATCTTTTAATAAATAATATAATTAAGAATCCTGACAAGCAAATTTATCCTACCCTTTACTATTACTTTTATTGTTATAATCTAAAATATACATGGTGCTTGTGAGGGTTAATTCTGTGTCAACCTGACTGGGCTACATTGCCCAGATATCTAGTCAAACATTATTCTGGATGTTTCTGTGAAGGTGTTTTTTGGATGAGACTAACATTTACTTTAAGTAAAGCAGATAATCTTCTATAATGTGGATGGGCTACTTCTAATCAGTTGAAGACTTTAAGAGAACAAAGACTGACCACCCTCAGCAAAGAGGAATTCGGCCAGCAGATGGCCCTTGGACTCCAACTCTTCCCTGAATCTGCAGACTGGGTTTATCAAGTCTCCAGAATCACATAAACCAATTTCTCAAAAGAAATCTCTCTCTTTCTCTCTCTCTCTCTCTCTCTCTCTCTCTCTCAACTTCCCAAACTTTCTGTCATCTCTATTTCTGTCTTTTTGGATCTAAACGCACACGTACATATACACACATATTTGGATATACCTATA
Organism: Canis lupus dingo; assembly: GCF_003254725.2. Lineage (NCBI taxonomy): Eukaryota > Metazoa > Chordata > Mammalia > Carnivora > Canidae > Canis > Canis lupus. The sequence goes on from NC_064248.1 coordinate 45,267,984, forward strand.
TAGATTGTTATATATCTATATGGAATAGATACAGATATATCTGATAGTTCTATTTCTCTGGAGAACCCTGACTAATACACATTACTTATATTTTTTCATTGATTTTTTAACACATAGGAGACAGTGCCTATGCAAATACATCTTACATTAAAGTACCATCTACACAAATAAAATGAACGATGCACAAAGAATAATTAAAAATAAAAATGTGCCTGGGTGGCTCAGTCATCCGAACATCTCAATCTTGGTTTCTGCTCAGGTCATGATCTCGGGCTCCTGGGATTGAGCCCTGAGTCAGGCTCCCCACTCAATGGGGTGTCTGCTTCATCTTTCCCTCCCCCTCTGTCCCTCCTCTGCTCATGCGCACACACTGTCTCTCTCAAATAAATAATCCTAAAAACAATAAAATAAAATAAAGATCTTTCCATGGCCCATGTATGTTATTATTTAGTATGAGAATTATAATTGAAAATCATCCGAATGGACAGACTTCATTTGGGTTCATATTTATAAAAGTTTCCCACTGTTTTAAAGTCGTTGCATCATGCAATAAGTGCCATTATTTTAATATCAGAAGATTTAAAAAATTAAAACTAGTGAGAAGAGATAAGTGTAACAGAACATGCCTTATTTGCAGTATGGTAATAATGAGGTGGGATCTACATGCAAGCTTCTTTGTGAAGCAGGCATGAGGAGAGTTAAATTTACCTAACTTACATACCAAAGATGATGAAACAAATATTCTTTTTCCCCCTTCAGGCCTCTGACTTATTCGACACTGAACACACTCGGAGCCTAGGATGTTAATGGTAGACGAGTTGCAGTTAGCCTGGCTTTTAGTTTCATTCAACCCTTTCTAATTGGAGCCCCAGGCTTGGATCTCTCACAAACCACATTCTGTACGACACTGCTCTGATAGATAAATAAGTAGAAAAAACGAAAACAAGAAAGAGAAGGCTGGGTTTTTAGGAGACCGGCCGAGGGAGTAGACATCCAATAGCCTCAAGCGCCTAACTGTGATGAAGGCTGTGAAGAGGTGATAATGCGCCGTGTTCTTTGTGGCCAACAGATTTAGACAGGTCCTAGAAGGCCAGAAGGTAGATTTAAAATTAAATGGCAAACAGTTACTACCAGTAAGAAAATACTGTTCACGATAGCTCTCTGCACAGAGTGTTGATAACACATGTACCTCCAATCTGGTGTTCTGGAATGTACTGAACTGGGAGGGGAAATTCAGTGTAAGCAAGGAGGCAGGCCCTAGGAACAAACAGCTCTGAAACTCTGGGAAGGAACAGCAAGGCGAGCCAGTGCACAGAAGGGATTCTCAGGAAATCTAGGTCAGCCCAGAGGTAGAATTTAGAATCAGAGGGCGCCTGCAAACAGGTTATGAGAGCATTGTTTATAGCGTAGATGACAGCTGCACAAATATAGCCTGGTTTGTGCTCAAATTATTTTAAGGATTTGAACATTCTTTTTAAATCTCTCTAGAGAGTTATTTTACTATCAGAAATTTTGCACTTCTGGAGGTTCACAGTATTTGCTGGCCTCCCTCTTGGTTGTAGGTATTCGGGTTGTCTAATGTCAGCACATCAGGCTAGAATACAAAATTCACAAGAACACTGGCTGCCAGAAGCACTAATCTGAAATGTATCCGTATGTACCCCCTTTGTACACATTAATTAATTTAGGGGAGAGATTAACTACGCACTACTCATTAGCCAGTAGCTTATTGCTAGCCAATGAGCAAGGTTACAATAATGATATCATTTCTGCACTTTGGAGTTATTTCTGTAGGAGTCAACGGAAAACAGAGTTTAAAGGAGATTATTTTCATAGCCTTGATGAAAAGGAATGAACGTCCAAGCAAGTGCATTTATCAGGCAGTAATGATAGTTACTGTCGTTTATGGACTTTAATTTCTAAATAAATTCTTTGACTTTTTTTCACAGATACTTTTTGAGGAGGTGGAATAAGTCACCTCTGGAAAGGTTTGGATCCCAGTAATAGCCTATGACCCTTAAATAAATAGACTTTTCCTTCACATACATGTTTAACTTAAAGTAATGGCATAATTCCTTCTAGAAATTAAATGCTTGTGACAGATTGCCCATTATCTTTACCACTCATTCTTATTAGTAAATAAACTGTGCCTTTTGTTCTTTGTCTTGTATTTCTTCTATTAAGCAAGTCAACATGGAATGATGGTTCAGAGCGAGGACTCTGGATCAGAAATGTCTGGCTTCAAATCTTGACTCCAGAACTTTTTAACTATGTAATCCTGAGCAAATTAACATCTCCCTGTTTTAGTTTTCTTATCTTTAAACTGAGACTAACACATATATTGTATGAGCTTTAAATAAGTTACATTAAATAAGTTATATGTGGGCACCTGGATGGCTCAGTGGATTAAATGTCTGTCTTCAGTTCAGGTCATGATCCCAGGATCCTGGGATAGAGCCTTGCATCAGGCTCCCTGCTCAGCAGGGAGTCTGCTTCTCCCTCTCTTTCTGCCCCTCTCCCACCCGCATGCTGGCTCTGTCTCAAATAAATAAAAAAAAAATCTTAAAAAAAATAAATAATTATATGCAAACAGAATAAAATAATCATTAAATAAGTTATATGCACTTAGACACATAGGAAGCACTTTATACATACTAGCTATCATTATTAGTCTTTTTAATTTATTCCATTTGATTGATTTCATTGGCTCTGCTACAGTCAGATCTCTATCATCTTCCATTTTAGTTATTAAAACAGCTTCCTACCTCTTTTCCTTTAATCTTCACCTGTCTCCAGTTCATTTAGCCTGTTGTCAGCATGGCTTTACCAGATGCAAAACCGGTTATATAATCTCCCTGATTAAAACTTTTTAATTTTTCTCTATCTTCATCAAAAGGAGGTCAAAATTATTTTCACAACATTTCCATCTCTCTGTGAGTTGACAGTCTTCTGTCCCTTTAGCCTCATCTCTTTCCCCTTGTCATCTTGAACTTTATGTTTTAGCTACACCGGACAATTTGTATTTCCTTAAATGCATTCTCATTATCTCTATGACAATGTCTGCACATTATACTTAATCTACCTGTTATACTGATTCTTAAACAGTAAAATACAATTCATCCTTCAACACTCAGTTACTCAAAAAAGGTTACTCATTTTCCCCATCTACAATTTTATGTGTTCTCTAATCCCCGTATTAATGTTTTGCATTTTTAGGTTGCACTGAAGTTGTGTGCTTCCCAACATTGTGAGCTATCTCAGAGTTATTCTGTATTTTATCTTAGACTTTTCAGAATCTACCACCATAGCACTCTGAGCATAGTAGAATCTTCATAAATGTTTGTTAGAAACAATCATTTAAAGTGTGTGCTTTCTTGTACCCTGGTAAAACCTGTGGAGTGTGAGATAAATCTATTGGTAAAAGCAATTTATCTGGAAGGAACAAATTAACAATAAGCACTAACAGAATCTAGACCCTGGAGTGGGGGTTGAGAGGTGGCACTTGAAGAAGATACCAAACATTACCCAACCTTTGCTGTGTGCTACAAAGAAAAAATAGAACAACAACAAAAAACACATAAGCGATTCAGAAATACTATAATCAATTAATAAGTACAATTACAACTATATACTGCTTTCCAAAAATCTTTCATTATTACACCTGCTTCTTAATTCAGCAATGAACTAGTCTTTTTTTCCTTACTTTAAGCTGGATCTAGAATTGTGTATTGCCATTTTAATCTAGTATTATATGTCAAGGATATTCATAAATCTTTGAATAGTTTTGGAAACTATGATCACATGCCTTTTTAATATATATAATATCTTTATAAAACCAATTTACATAAATGTTGGGAAAAATAATACCACAGACTAAGAAATTAAAAACTGAACCTTGTTCTCTTTAAGCTGAATTGTGAAAAGGAAGGAGAGATGCATTCACCAGTCAGCAATACCCCAGTACTGTTCCATGTTAACATTACTGGCTTTTTGGGTAAACAATTACAATCAATGACTCCCTTTCAGATTAGTCTTGAGGTCAGGGGGGTAGTAAGAGCCTTGTTACCACAGGGGGGAGAAATAAAACAGCACATGCTCAACTAGGAAAGAGAGAGAGATTTGTAATTATAAAGTAATTTAAGCTACTTACACGTGGTGCTCCTATAACACGTCACATGAGTTGTGCAGTAAACAGTTCAAATCTATAACTGGCTTATAGTGTTTAAATAAAGAAGCAAATACAAAAATCTGCATTGGTTGAGATTTAACATACATCGAAGTTCTGTTTCACATGGAGACTGATTCCTTTTTCATAATTATTCTTGTATTGTTGGGACAACCAAGCTATGTAAACCTCTTGTTATTTTAAAAACTATGTCAGCATCTTTTTAACTTAGATTTTAGCTGAATTACTGATTCTTTACTCATAAATAACACATAGTAAAGCAACTAAAGGAGTAATATGAATTGTTTTATGGCTTTTGGTAAGTATAAACAAATTACCATTAAAAAGATATTTTGGGGGCAGCCCTGGTGGCTCAGCGGTTTAGTGCCCCCTTCAGCCCAGGGTGTGATCCTGGAGATCCAGATCGAGTCCCACATCAGGCTCCATGCATGGAGCCTGCTTCTCCTCTGTGTCTCTGCCTCTCTCTCTCTCTCTCTCTCTCTGTGTCTCTCATGAATAAATAAATGAATTATAAAAAAGATATCTTTGAATGGTTTTGTGTTTCACAGTTTATAATATCAGCATATGCATTATCTATCTCACTATAACTTCATCAATGAAATCATTTCACATTTTGCTAGGAAAAAAATACCGTATTGCTTAAATTACCCATTTCAGTTGAGAAAATATTTTTGTGTTTATAACACATGTTTTTAGATTTGTTTTCTTTCAAATATTTTCATTTCTGAGAAGTTTATAGTACTTGTAGCTTTTCTGTAAAAGGGCATGCAAAAACAAAATTTTCTAGAATATAAAACCTATTATTAAATTGAGTATATATTTAGTAAAAGTTTAAATTTATACAAATATATGCACACATTCATGAGTAGCAGAAAAGTATAAAGGAAAACTAACATACAGTTTACTTCTGGATTTTTTTAAACTATTTTCCTTATGCCATTATGTATTTTCGGTACATGCACAATGAGTGTCTTAATTTTATAACTAATGAGTGAATAAAAACTGTTATTTTTATTAAGACATAATTTATACCAATAGGTTAATAACTATGTTCAAACAAAGTGTATAATTAGATGTGTTTTAACAAATGCATATATCCTTGGAACCATGACCACAATCAAGATAGAACTATTTTCATCACTCCCAGAAATTCCCTTCTGGCCCTTGCAGCTAAGCCTTCTTTTCACCTCTGGGTCCCAGATCTGTTTCCTATATTTATATACAGATATTAAAGGAGATGTTATGATTATGAGGAATTGGCTCATGTCATTATGAAGGCTGAGAAGTTCCATGATCTACCATCTGTAAGCTGGAGATCCAGAATAGCTAATGGTATAATTTAGTCTGAGTCTGAAGGTCTGAGAACCAGATTAGCTGATGGTATAAATTCCAGTCAAAGGGACGAAAAAGGTAAGAGGTCCTAGTTCAATCAGTGAAGCAGAGGAAAAAAGGGTGAATTCTTCCTACCTCTAACTTTTGTTCTAGTCAGGCCCTCAAGAAATTGGATGATGCCCACATTGGGGAGGGCTATTTACTTTACTGATTCCATCAATTCAAATGATAATCTTGCCCAGAAACATCCCCACAAACACATCCAAAATTATGTTTAATCTGGGCACCCCATGGCCAATCAAGTTGGCACACAATATTGACTAATACATTCCCCATTTTCAGTTTTGATTTCACTAACTGCTGAATAGTTCTCACTGTCCAATTTATTTTTCTCCTTTAGGGAGAAGTATTTTACTGTATTCAACCTTCTAAAAACTATAAGACAGAGATTGCCTTTGCAATGCACCTAGGGATGATGTAGATAGAATGGCAGATGGCAAGTCGTGAATTGGTTCAACAGCAAAGATGCCTCACTCCGACTACTGTTGCTGAAGACCAACCTGTCAGCAGCAAAGAACATAACTGAGCCCTCAATATCGTACTCTCTTCTTCAAGAAGACCACCAGCACTGGGTAGCAAGAACAGGCCAGTTTATTACAACCCCTCTGCTTTAGGCATCAACAATTCACCCCTACTGGAAATATATGTATTGCAGATGGTGGTATGCCTTTTCTGCATGCAGTGCCTTTGGCAGCACAATCCTAGGGCTTTACAACATGTTTTATTTACTGACATGAAATAATGGAGGTCTAAAGTCAGGACTTTTTGAAGTATGAAAGAGGTCTATTCACACATCTGGCTCAGTTAGTCTGCACTATATTAAAGTCAGTGCTATTCTTAGGTGAATTTTTTTTACCCTAATATATTGTCACTTGCTCTTTTGTGAGCCCTCACTAAGAGGCAGATGGACACAACAGACACAAACTTCCCAGCAAACTGTCTGCAATATAACTTTTACATTCTTGTTTTTCTTGCATATTTAACACTTTCTTTACTTCTGTTCTGGAAAAACATTTAGAACTTACCAATGAAAAGCTAGTCCTGATATCTGGGTGCATCTACTATTTTCAGCTCATTAATGCAGACATGAATGAGCCTAAATAATGAGGCTAGCTCCTTCTATTACTGAGTCCATCTACTGATCTCCCAATGAAAAATGAAGTTATGTTATGCCAGATTATCTAAATAAACAGAGGAAATTTTTAAGATATATTTTCCCCATAATTTTGACTAACCTATTCAGGAGAAAAAATTTAGGGCATCATTGCCAATTATCAGAGTTGACAACCTCTCACTTAAGGATTTCAGGAGGTTTTTAAGGCATGAGATTATACATGCATGAGAAAGAGTGATTGGGAGCCACAGGAATTATATACAATACCTGAAAAATAATGAGAAGTGCATTTATTAGTTCAGAAAACTAGTTTATGAAACTTTCTAAAGTGTTTTGACAGGCAGTAGAAACTATAGGTAGAGCATTAATAGCATTTCCAAATTTAACCAGAACACAATGATTTTCTTTAATGTCTTGTTAATATATTCCAGCATTTTTGAGACCAATGTATGGGGGAAATAATATATATTTTATTCGAATTAGTAGGACAGTTTTGCATTAATATTTAATGTCAGGAGTATATGCAACTGCTACAATATAAGGACAATTTTCCATTAACTTACTGTAGTTATCAACTTGAAATTTTCTACTGATGAAGTTAACATAGGTTTTTAATTTTTTTTAAAAAAGGAAAAAAGGAGCATCAGAAGTGAAATCATTAAGTAATTGCAAATTTATAGAACTGTTCACAAAAAAAAAAGCATACTGACCATCTCCTTCCTATTTTTATACTTCTGTTTTAAGGAGAGAATTTGTCCTTGTATCAATAATTAATCCACATCAGGTATCTGAATCACAGCAACTCTTGTTTTTTTTTTTTCCAGTAATCTTTCACTATCCAATGTCACCTATTTCTGCTATATATATATTCTTACTTCTTTCTACAATATCCAATAAAAGACTACTAAAATATTTCTTTGGAAAATGCATCTCTTTATAGCTACTGTCCTGGTCTCTCTTTCCCCATTCACTACTCCAGCCACTGCAGCACAGTGAAATGTTTCCTCACTTCAATGACACTGTTCTAGCTAGTTCAATCCATTTCAGCAAATACATACTATATGCATACTCTGGCAGACACTGTGATTGGGCTAGGAATGCAACCATGGGCACTATTCTTCTAGTAAAGGATAGAGAATAAGTAAAGAAATATTATAATATCACATTTAAAAATAATAATGACATTTTAAGGTAGTTTACTATAGAGTGGCATTGTCTACCTAAGAGGCAAGAGAAGCACTTTGTTTATTTGCTTGTGTTTTTTTTAACAGATGATAACCTGAGATATAAAGCCAATTATATTTGAAAAAGAAACATTCCTGGAAAAGCCATAGCATAAGCAAAACCTTAAGGTAACAGAGATTATTGTGGTCTAGGAAATTAAAAAAAAAAAAAAGTAGGGGGAAGGGTACAATAGGAACAGTCTAGTGAGTAAGCAGGAGAGTGTGAGAAGAGGCTGCAATGGTAGTCTAGATGTTTTAGACCAGGTTCTAAGTCATGAATATCTTACAATCCATGACAGGAAGATAGGGTCTTACCTGGATTGTAAAAAAAAGTCATTGAAAATTATTAAATAGGAAAGAGGTTTCATCTGATTTTATCTTTTAAGATGAATGGAATGAGGTGTACAGGGGGCAGTGGTAGGAACAGGGACAAGTGGAATGATCTAAGTAAGAGGCAATGGTAGCTTGAACTAGAATGGTGATAGGCTAAGTCAGATGAAAGGGACAGATGCAAATATATTTTGTTAAAGGACAAGAGCTTAGAAGTAGAGAAAGTTCGGATCAATGAGTACACTCAGATTTCTGGTTTTAATAAATGAATATATGGCAATGGATGGGTGATGACAATTCAGGTAATATGTGAATATGGGAGTTAGGGAGGAAAGAAGTCAAGAATTTTGACAAGCGACCTCAGATAAGTCCGATGAATATTTGTAAAGTTTCCTTTTTCCCTTGACCTCACAGTTACTTGAGCCAGTTAAGAATCCCCTATTCCAAACACATTCTTCCTTTAGAGTCTCAGGAAAACCACACTTTTTTTTTCCTTCCTACCTATCAAATTGCCAATTATTGGTGTTCTTTTCAAAGCAAACTTTGTTTCTTAGAGCTATTAGAAACTATTAGAAGTTTCACAAGATGGTTCTAGATTTTTTTTCTTCTTATACTCTTTGCTTAAATTATGTAGTCTACATCCTTTTTATACAGTTTGCATGCTGACAGATCTCATATGTATATCCCTCAGATCTCTATTTTGAATCATAGACTCATATTTCCAACTGTTTCAATAGCCCATATTGATATCCCGGAACCTCAACATCAATATATTGAAAACAGACCTAATACTCTTCCTTCACCTAAAATAAATCACCACAGTTCTAGCTGTTTGGGTCAGAAACCTAGAAGTTGGGGTGGCTGGGTTGCTCAGTGGTCCAGCATCTGCCTTCAGCTCAGGATCCTGGAATCAAGTCCCACATCAGGATCCCCACAGGAAGCCTGCTTCTCCCTCTGCCTATGTCTCTGCCTCTCTCCGTGTCTCTCATGAATGAATAAATAAAATTTAAAAAACAAACAAACCTGGAAGTTACTTTCATTTCTCTGTTTTCCAGACCATCCTCCCAATCACATCAAACTATTTACTCAAAAATATTCTTTGCCAAACCCTCTGTCATGAATGGTGACTTCAACGGAAAATGAGAAGAACATGGAACCTATAATTATGGACTTTTTAGTGAAGGACAATATGTTTAAAAAATAAGGACATAAATAAGAATATTTAATGAATTTTTGTGTAATAGGAATATGCTGTACTTTTTGAAATTTTATTATAAAATTACCTGATTTAGTTTAGAAAGATTCAGCACAGACTTCTCGAGGAAGTGCCTCTACTTTTCTTTCTTTCTTTTTTTTTAATCAACCCACATCTTTCCATATTTATTGGGCAAGTCACCATCTTCTCTTTGGTTTTTCTATTTCACTCTAAATGTACTTCTTACATCCCTTCTTGTATCCCTATGTTCTAATTTATACTCAGAAAATAATACTATAAAAACAATAAATATCCCCATCCTCACCAACATCTGTCATTTCCTGACTTGTTAATTTTAGCCATTCTGACTAGTGTGATGGGGTATTTCATTGTGGGTTTTTTTTAATTTTTTCAATTTTTTATTTATTTATGATAGTCACACAGGGAGAGAGAGAGAGAGGCAGAGACACAGGCAGAGGGAGAAGCAGGCTCCATGCACCGGGAGCCCCATGTGGGATTTGATCCCAGGTCTCCAGGATCGCGCCCTGGGCCAAAGGCAGGCGCCAAACAGCTGCGCTACCCAGGGATCCCTTCATTGTGATTTGGATTTGTATTTCCCTGATGTCAAGTGATGTTAAACATGTTTTCATATATCCGTTGGCCATTTGTATGTCTTCTTTGGAGAAATGCCTCTTCATGTCTTCTGCCCATTTCGTGATTGGATTATTTGTTATTTGGGTGTTGAGTTTGATAAATTCTTTATAGATTTTGGATACTAACCAATATGATCCGTCATTTGCAAATGGCTTCTCCACCACAATTGCAATCTGATCATTATTTATGTAGTTATAGGTTAGTGTCCATATGCTCTGATGCATCATAAACACAGTAAGCTGGAAAATGTAATTGTCATTTGTATCTCCTGTGCCTGGAATACTGGCCAGCTGTACCAATGAACTCAATAAACAATTATAAAATCAGCGGATGTGTCACATTTAGAGTAATCTACAACTGGATCAGCTTCAGTGCAGTGATAAAATAGGCACAAATTGATTACAATGCAGTCAGCATATTTAACAAAAACGATCAATTGCACCATTTAAATAAATACAAGGGTAATAATTTGATATGTAATTCATTACTGGAAGATACCTAATGTGAGACAACATGTAAATCAGTTATTCTTTAACCTACTCATTAAATTTTGTAAAAATCACTAACATTTCAAATCAATATTTAACAGTTAATAGTGTTATTTCCAATATTCAAATATTTCTTTTGATATTCGAGTCCCTTATTTGCTCTTATTTTGTGACAATAAACATTGTTCCACAGTCAACAGAAGTGAGTTGATGAATCTGGTAATGATTACTTTTAAGTATTGGAAAAGACTAGTGTTCATCCTTCAGTTTACATAAGGTTTCATTCTTTCTTTTAGATATTGACTTGAATACATTATAGATAATTTACTCAGTATCTTTATGACATATCTCTTGTAATACATAGTAACATTCTGAAGGCCAGGTATGTGTTGACTCTTGAGATATGAAAGAAATTCTAGAAATTCTCATGAAATGTAAAACTATAAGCTATTAATGAAATAATATAAATAAGTACTTTCTTTGTCTAAATCTGTGGGGCTCTAAACTTCTATCATAATTTAGTCTGATTTCTTATTAGGTTTTCTGTCAGAAAATATAAATTTTAACATAAAAAATTGCAGTTATGTAACAGTAATTCCTAGTGCTATTTCATGGATTAATTCTAGGTTGGCTATATGAAAATCAATTGAGGAACTTTATAAAAATATATATGAACATGCCTCACTCCTACAAATTCTAATTAACAGGGTGGGGAGAGAGCCGACTTTTTTTTTTTTTTTTTTTTTTAATTTTAGCATAAAGCTCCCAAAGGAATTTTCAAAGGCACTCAGCTCATCCAGGTTTGAGAATCAATAATGCCATTTGGAGGTCACAAACTGGCTGCCAGGGGGCTGAATCTAACTCACAGAAATGATTTCCTTGGCCTATGGAGCATTTGCAATTGTTGCAAATTAACATAAAATATTCACATTTGTAGCTTCTCTTCAAAATAAAAAGAAAAATCTGATGAAAGAGAATCTACATTATTGAATAACAGCAATGTACTAGGGCAGTAAGCAACTGCCTCCTTCAATGTATTTATTCCTTCATTCATTTATTCAAACTAATATTTATTTATAGCCTGTTCTGCATAATATCCGTCTAGTTGCTCAGGAAATTAAAATGAATAAAATAGACAAAAATCCCACAACTATTGGAACTTGAGTCTTCCAGGAAAACAGAAAATACATATGTGCCCCTGGGTTCAAGCTTGTCCCAATGTACAATCACATGATTGTCTCTGTCATGTCTCTGAAACACGATCAGTCAAGTGTCTTCTTGTCATTTACCACCACACTTGCACATCAATATTTTTTTAAGTAAAGACAGTTTTTCTCTTACTTTTTTAAGTAAAGACAATTTTTCTCTTACTTTATTTTTTATTTATTTAGTTTTTTAAAAGTAGGCTCCGTATTGGGCAATCACAACCCTGAGATCAAGACCTGAGCTGGAGATCAGGGGTCAGATGCTGAACCATTTGAGTCATCTAGGCACCCTTGTTTTTATTTTTATATCAGAGCAGGGATAGTTTCTATGGGGAAAACAAAACAAAACAAAAATAAAATATTCCGTGGCTTAACCCAAAATAATCTCTCTCTGTCTCTTTTTTTAAGAGAGAGTGTGTGTGCAAGCAGGGATGAGAGAAGGTCATGCAGAGGAAGAGGAAGAGAGAGAATCCCAAGCAGCTCCACACCCAGCACAGAGCCTAAGGTAGGGCTTCATCTCACTACTCTGAGATCATGACCTGAGCTGAGATCAAGAGTAAAGGCTTGACTGACTGACTCACCCAGGTGCCCCTGATTTCTCTTTTAAGTTACTGTTCAGTGTGTATATTCTACAAGATGTGTATATTCTTGTATATTCTACAAAATCCAGTGTGATTTAGGAACTTGTTCTCCTTTCATCTTATGACTTTTAGATCCCCTGAGACTTCAAAATTATCTGTGAGCACCTAGTGAAGGGAAAAGAAAGGATGTGCCTAGTATATGCATTTTGTTATTCGGCAACTATGTAATCCCATGACCTGGAAGTGATGCACACCATTTCTTCTGACATTCCTTTGGTGATGACAAGACCCATATCCCACCTCAATGTGAGGAAGGCTGGGAACTGAAGCCCCTTATCTGGTAGCTCCTTCAATTATATAATATGGGAGAGAGAATAAGAGTACTTTCTAGACATATAGCTTGTCTTTGTCAAACCCTCAAAATTTAAAAAAAAGAGAGAGAGATGTATCTAGAGGGCTGCATAGTTTAAGAAAACAAGAGAACATTTTTCTTTTCTTTTCTTTTGTTCAATATGCAAACTAAGAGAGGCTACATAGAGAGCTGCACCTTGCCAAAGTTATACATCTTGTTATATTCTTGGCACCTATAGGCAATTGAATTTGACTTCTGATCTAGTCCAAACCTTGATTTTTGGGAGAGAGAAATGATTATAGAAGGGAATAAGATTTTCCTAAGGCCATAAAATGAATTAACAGCAGAACCAGGAAAAGATGTGAAATAAGTCTACTAACTTCAAGTCCTATTTCTACTACACTTTTATTCCTCTCTAACATTATATATAACCAGATAGAATATGTAGAAAGCTGTGTACAAGTTTATACATATATTCTTTTTCTACTTATATGTTAAGAGATATTTATTTATTTTTATCTTCACAATATTTCTCTTTCCTCTGGTAAGAGCACTTTCTTTTTTTTTTTAATTTTTATTTATTTTATGATAGTCACAGAGAGAGAGAGAGAGAGAGAGAGAGAGAGAGAGAGGCAGAGACACAGGCAGAGGGAGAAGCAGGCTCCACGCACCGGGAGCCCGACGTGGGACCCGATCCCGGGTCTCCAGGATCGCGCCCTGGGCCAAAGGCAGGCGCCAAACCACTGCGCCACCCAGGGATCCCCTCTGGTAAGAGCACTTTCTTTGTGAAACTTCACTTCCTATTTTCCATGATTATTTTGGAGCAGCAACTGTTGTACTATTATGGTCACAGAGATGATCACATTACACAAGCCTATTAAATCATAGTACACATTCATAGCAAGGAACTAGGCCCATGAATGTGCAAAGTATATAAAATGGACCAGAGAACTCTTTAGGAATAAAATGGAATAAGAGCATGATGATGATGGTAAATAATTTGATATGAACCCTTTACCTCATTTTCTATAATGTTTGGGAGACAAACAAATAACTCCTATCCAAATAAGTCAAGGAGTCAAGGACTATTGATAATTCTTTGTCTGACATGTGTTCATCCTCTGAAACCACAGAGCTGGAGCATTATGAAAGTGGAATAAACATAATGGACTGGAAAAAAGGTCATATGGATGAGAGCAAGGGTGAGCATATGGGAGCATATTTACATTTTTGTAGTTAATGTGACAACTTTCTATGAGTTTTCTGAAAGTCACTGCTGAAGATGATATATGCTGTCTTGCTATGCCTGGCCATAATTTCAGCTCAAGAAACAGTTTTCTGGAGATTTAGACTCCAAATGCAAGAGATTGTGGGGGTAAACCATAAAGTAGCAGGGAAAAAAGAAATTAAGCCTGATGCAAATCCCCCAAATTAGAGAATTATATAAAATATGGCGTTCCAAAGAACAAATGTACTCTCCCAAGTGAGTCAGGGTTCAGATGCCTGCCAATGTAGAGGAAAATGATAGGCAGTATGGGTTAGAAACAAAAGAAGCAAACACCCACAAGAAGAAAGAACATCCCAAGTATATGATGCTGTTCACAGAAGACGGCTGAGGATAAGCCAAGCAAAGAGCAGATGGGTAATACTAGAAGAAAGACTATGTTTCCTCTCTCTCCCCTCTGTCCCAGTACTAGAAAAGATACTAATGGTCTTGAGGAACCATATGGTGCCCAGTAAATTCCTTCAGGATGCTGAGGCAGAAAGTTTAGTCATTGCTCTAACAGGAGTGGTACCTTGAAGGGTTTTGGTTTTGAGTTTCTCATTTAATGAGTGAGGGTTTTATTCAGTGATAGACTATTTCTGTACACAGCAGGTTTGGTGTGAAACTGACCTGTTCACCCTTACACTTCTGCTTTTGTTTTTAGAGTAAACCTGATTTTCCTCAGATGGTACATCTTATTTCCCCCCCACATTTTATGGAAAATATAGCACTTCAATATTTTACTCTCTAGCACTTTCTACTTATTTGACCAGCTCTTCTGAGACATTCCTAATTGAAAGCTCTTGGGAGTTTGGTGACTTGCCTCAATTCTCCGAATAATGAGCTTTTGGAAAAGGGAGCAGGGATACTTAACTGAGGAAGGGGATTGTATTCAGTAAGAGCCTATCACTGCTATTTCTAATATCTGGATAGTGTTGTTTAGTTTAGCCTATTCTGCTGGCCTTTTACATCACTGATGGTGACTTTCTCTGAAGGGACACATTCTTTTTACCTCCAGTGTAATTTCTTTTAAGTTCATGAATCAGTGAGTGAGATGTATACATATCCGAGACTTAATTTTAGAAAGAGGCTGGCTAGCTGTTGACCAAACTCATTTCCCTTTCTCTTGGGCAAAAACCTGATTTTCATTCACCATTGCAGATAGGCATGACTATGTGACTAGAGTTTTGACAGTGGAATGTGGGTGGAAATGAAATATACCATGTCGCAGTTTGGCCTTATAAAGCTTCTTATACGAGGCTCTATATTCTTTAGAGAAAAAGGCATCTAGATTACACATCTACCAGAGAACTCAAGGGATCTGGAAGGTGGCACCACAAGATAGAAAAGCCCGAGTTGCTGTATCACTTATGGAAGTCTACGGGCCAACCAGCCACACTGAATGAGAGACAAATGGAAAGCCACTGAGAATTTGTTTCAGCAGTTCTCCACCCTCCTCAGAAATGATATGTATTTGTCCACCAAGTACTTGTGGGCTCCATTAAAAATCAAGATATTTTCTGGGTATTTGATTTTAATGCTTAGTCACAGTCAAGGACACATAAGACTGGTTTCCAAACTTGTTAGGACAGGCGTTATGGGTTTGCTACGAGTCTAATCAGCACCACAAGGGGGCAGAGTTGCCTAATCCCATCAATCAGCCAAACAAAACCCTTACTTATGACCCATTCAAGACGTAGGCTTCTCTCTATCTGAATTCTTCTTCCTTGACTTCAAATACGTAGTAGATTGGTATAAAATTTTTCAGATAAATAGACATATATTTCTAGCTGCTGCCCCAACTTCTGCTATTTGCTATCCAAAACTCAGGAACAAAATAGATTAATGTAGTAAGTGTATCTTATTAAACACTCTATAGCTCTATTTTGTATTTTATAGCTATGCATGCATCATAGTATATATTTATATAGTTACCCAGAGAGAATGTTGTCGCAAAAGTAAACTTACACACATGTATATACATGTATTTATATGACATGTGTTTTTATAGTCAATTAACTAGGTCTAAAGGACACTTATTAACTTAATCATATTTTCCCCAACTTTTGACTACATTGTATTCAAGCCAATTATATTGGGGATCCCTGAGTGACTCAGTGGTTTAGCGCCTGCCTTCAGCCCAGGGCGTGATCCTGGAGTCCTGAGATCGAGTCCCACATCGGGCTCCCTGCATGGAGCCTGCTTCTCCCTCTGCCTGTGTCTCTGCCCCTCTCTCTCTCTCTGTATCTCTCATGAATAAATAAATAAAATCTTTAAAAAATAAATTATGTATATTTATACATGCATGTAATACATGCATTAAACATTTAGAAAGTCTAGGACTCTCATCTTTGATAGGGGTCTTTTAAAAAGGTGTTGATTGAAGTTATAGTTTGTATAAAGCTACTACTACTCTACGTGTGCATACCTGTACAAGTCCAAGAGTAAATTTGACGTTAGATCAATGTCTATAACTGTAATATGCCCCAATACAAATTGTGACTCATTCGGACAACTGGGTGGGTGAGTGTTTGAGCTTCTGCCTGTGGCTCAGGGCATGCTGTCGGTTAGGGATCAAGTCCTCTGCATCAGGCTCCCTGCATGGAGCCTGCTTCTCCCTCTGCTTGTGTCTCTGCCTCTCTCTGTGTCTCTCATGAACAAATAAATAAATAATCTAAAAAAAAAGAAGAAGAAGAAATTCTGACTCATCTAGACCTAGTTGTAAACTAAGAGTTTTAGGTGACCAAGTGGTAGTAGGGTGGCAAGGGTATAGGTCAGGAGAAGGAGGGGAGAAAAGCAACAAGCAGAAGTAGAAGGAAGAAGAGGAGGAGGAAGGGGAAAGGAGGACAAAAAGGAAAGAAATTTTCACAAAGGTTAAGGAAAACATTTGATTTTCCCAACAGTGCTTAGATACAGCATGAGAAAAGGATAATGGGAAAGAATGCAACAAAATATTATAAATATTTTCTTTTACAACTTCCTTATAAGTATCTTTCCTCTTATTAATAAAGACAAGTTTTTGCTTCCACAACAATTGCATTATTAATGAAGAAATGCAAAGACAGAAGAATGCCAATGTTCCATTTTTACCTTTCAAAGTAATTTCTTTCAGCTCAGTTCTAAGATAATAATCAGAGTGTCAGAGATTTCATTTCAAAAAAAAAAAAAAAAAGTTTTGAGAATGTCAAGATCAAGGCCTGAAGAAGCTAACCAAGATTAGGAAGACCCATATAGATTTATTAAAGTTTTATACACACACACACACACACACACACACACACACATTTCTTGGTATTTTTCCAGGTTTAGATTCCAGTTTACATTGATTAGCTTCTTACTACTTACTCTTTTACAGCAAATGTGATACTCATGTGATTTCCAGGAAAGTAATCAATTCTTTTTTCTCCCTGTAGCACAATTCTGCTGTTTTATTGAATTAAAATCTAGAACAATAGTATTTTCATTTTCTTCTGCTTAATGAACGTAAATTAGTAAGAATGTCACTAAAAGAAATATATATATTTTGGGTTTCTTAATCTGTAGTTAGATATCTCTGCTATTTAGAATACACACATTGGTAACAATATTAGAGATTTGTTCTTCTAGCAAAACTTTGAGAAAAAATAACTAGATATTATGTAATATTTTATTTTCTGTATTTTCAGAATGATTCTGGATAACTTAATTTAACTACTGAAGTGTTACATCATCTTTTGTCTTGTTTATTGTTTGTTCTAAATGCTGAAAATATATAGACCTTAAGTAAATCACTATTTTTTTGAGGACATTAAAAATGTTCTAACTAGATCTGAGTACATGAAAAACAAATTTTTCTAACCAATGCTAAAGTTTTGCTTTTATTTAAAAGGAAACAAAGTTTAAAGAAAGAGTGATAAGTAATATGGCTCATAATATTGGCTTAGCCACAAAAAAAAGATTACCACTCTGAAATATTTTATTTTGTATAAAAATGTCATGTCCAATGTATAAAATAATGCAGAAGGATTAACTTGCCTGTTCTGGCTCAAAAAGTTACATGATATCAAATAATCTTATGAATATATATTTCTCTTTTTTCCTGCCATTATTTTAAATAAATGAGATTATTTGGTCTGTGGATTCAATTGAGTAATAACTCAAGGCCAAGTTTTGCTCCCTGGGAGTGGATTTCCCTGGTACTTGGTTCTATCCTCTGGATTTCTGACCCCATCTCCTGAGTCACACTTCTTTTTCCACAAGAAACAGTCCATGTTTGTGGGTGAGTAGCTTTCTCAGTCTGCTTCCTCTCTGTAAAAGACTGGGGCTGACAGGGGATGCAAGGTTTTTTGGGGTTTATTTCCATTTTCAACTGTTCTCACCCTTTTTAGTTCATGCTATGATGCTTCCATGAACACTTTGCATTTGAAAACATTTTGGGCAGCCCAGGTAGCTCAGCAGTTTAGCGCCTGTCTTCAGCCCAAGGCATGATCCTGGAGACCCAGGATCGAGTCCCACGTCGGGCTCCCTGCATGGAGCCTGCGTCTCCCTCTGCCTGTGTCTCTGCCTCTCTCTCTCTCTCTCTCTCTCTCTCTCTCTCTCTCTCTGTGTGTGTCATAAATAAATAAATAAATAAATAAATAAATAAATAAATAAAATCTTAAAAAAAAAAAGAAAAAAGAAAACATTTGGAATTTCCTGTGTAGCATTTTGGGGTTTACTCTATTAGAAAGCCACACCTATAAATATCTTTGAGATAAGCCCCCCTCCATATCAGGCTGTGAGTCAGGGTGCTGTAGGGCAATGCCCTTGAATTTTTCTGAGGTGGTAACAAAGGACCTTACATCCATATATGGGACTTGACCTTGATTTCATTTTTAGTAGTAGCACCCTGGGCTTGGTCTTTGAGATCCTCAGATTCTTTGGGAATCTTTGTTAGCTGAAGAAGAAGGGAATGAAAACAATCTTATCCCTCAACCCAGAAAATTCTGGTTTGAAAATGTTCCTCCATGGACACCTGGGAGGCTCAGTGGTTGACCATCTGCCTCTGGCTCAGGCCTTGATCCCGGGATCCTGGGATCAAGTCCTGCATCGGGCTCCCGTAGGGAACCTGCTTCTCCCTCTGCCTGTGTCTCTGCCTCTCTTTGTGTCTCCCATGAATAAATAAATAAAATCTTAAAAAAAAAAAAGAAAAATATTACTCCAGATTCTGCTTGAAAACTGAGCAGTTTCTTCTTTAATTCATCTCTCTGTAAATTTATTTTATCATATTCAGTAAAAGAAGCCATTCAAAACTCTTCCTACTTATCTTCTTAGCCAGTTTACTGATGCAGACATGCCAGTTTACTATGCACATTTACTGCCTTGCCCATCACTGCAGACGACAGCTGTTGTCATTCTTCTTCTATATACCACAAGCTGCATTTTCTCTGGAGTGTAATAAAAATTCTTCACTGAGCTCCCAGTCTTCCACCATATCTTTATATCTTGCACCCATATCACCCATTCTCCTTCAATGTCCCTATCCCCATATCACAGGTTTGGTTTTGTTTTCAGCATCACCAGACTTCTGGATACCAATCTACTGCTGCATAAAACGAACCATTCCAAGACTTCGAGGCTTGAGACAACAGGGATCACCTATTTGTTCATGGCTTCTGCTGGGGAACACAATTCCAAGATGGCTCAGTTGTTATTTGGTAAGTAGGTGTTCACTGTTGACTAGAAGCTCAGTCCTTGGTCAGAGTCTTGATTCTTCTTCACATGAGTTTTTCGTATGGCTGAGTTACCTTTCTCTTAGAATAAGCGCCAAATTCCAGGAGGGAGAATGCAGAGTCCCTGCCAAGAGAACAAGCGCCTGTCTGAAAGTGCTTCTCAAGTTTTCACTTGCATCAAGCTTGTTAATGTCCCATTACCCAAAGCAATTCAGGTGAACCAACCCAAATTTAGTATCAGAGGCTGTTATACAAGGTTATAAAACTATAAAGATGTAGTTTTACTGGAGCAGGAAGGACGAGGCCAAAAACAATTTTAGATACCTCCAAATAACCAAGTTTATTTTAAAAGGGTAAATTTTCCCTCTCCTTTCCAACCACCTGCAGTGTTTGTTCTCTTTGGGAAACTTAGCAGTTGCCTCAAAATTATACATTTCTCTCCCATTCAATCAGCCATCAATACTATTGACTGTATCTCAGAAATGTTTCTGAACTCTGGCCTGTTCTGCAATTTTGTGTTTTCAGTGCAATAATTCTTTTTTTTTAAGATTTTTAAAATTTATTCATGAGAGACACAGAGGGAGAGAGAGGCAGAGACACAGGCAGAGGGAGAAGCAGGCTCCACGCAGGGAGTCCAATGTGGGACTCGATCCCAGGACCCAGGATCACGCCCTGAGCTAAAGGCAGATGCTCAAGCACTGAGCCACCCAGGTGTCCCCAGTGCAATAAATCTTGAAACAATGCCACATCCATATATGTTTTCTTTAGGTAAAAGCTCTATATATTTATAAAATCTAGTGGCTTTTAAATTATTGCTCATCTTTCTTTTCTTCTTTTTTTTTCTTTTTGCTTGTTAGATAAGTTTCTTAGTGGGATCTGATTTTTTTAAAAAATCTCTGTGATTAGGCATCAGAAATATTCATTCTAATAAATGCTTCATGTGATCCACATGAACATTAAAACTGGAAGACTGTTCTTTTAGACCATTTCAGGATATTTTGCTTTTTTTTTTTTTTTTTTTTGCTCTCTCCTCTGCCTAAAATGGACTTAGCCCATTTTACTTCTGTCATTTTCTTCTTGATTTTTAAAATTTTTTTTAAAGATTGTATTTATTTATTTGACACACAGAGAAAGAGAGAGCGCACAATCAGGAGGAGCAGCCGAGGGAGAGGGAGAAGCAGGCTTTCCGCTGAGCAGGGAGCCCAATGCCGGGTGGATCCCAGGACCCTGGGATTATGGAATGAGCCAAAGGTAGATGTTTAATAGACTAAGCCATCCAGTTGCCCCTTTCTGTCAATTTTTTGATGCAATGAAAAATATATCATTATAAATGATGCCTGACTCTTAACAATATTTTTAGCTCACACTTCCATCATAATACTTAATATATTTTTGTTAACTAATACATCGACTTATGATTTTCATGTACATTAAGTAATTAAAATTCATTCATTTTGTGAGTTTAAAGTGCATTGAATTCTCATTAATTCAAAGAAATCTTACTTAGTGCATGTCATGTACCAGGTATCTGAGGTACCGGAGTGCACAATATAAAACTCATTCTTATAGGGCAATAGGCAAATATGCAAGTAAAAAGTTTAATTAAAAAGATAATTTCAGATGGTAATAAGTACTAATGCTGTGATACAAATAATATAGAGTAATGTTATCGAGAGAGAAATAAGAAGGGGTGTGGTAGTTACTTCATTCTGGTGGTCAAAGGTGGCTTCTTGGCAAAGAAAATATTTGAGATATGAAAGATATAAAAGGTCCCTCGAATAGAGAGTACCATCATAAAAATCTGAAACCACAGCAGTCTCCAAAGTCTCTTAGTAATTTTAATGCATTTATTTTTTCATAGCACTAATACATAAGTATTTAAAATCTTAGAATATTAATATTATTAATGTTATCAATAGTTTGGACTTTTTATCTGCTAACTTAGCAATAGCCTAAGTTGGTTGAGATACTAGTTTATTCTATTTATTTTGTTTTTCAGTGGAGGTGAGTTGAGGCAAGAAAGGTTTATGGGAGGTTGATAATATTAAAGTACTGCCTATCTAATACCCCTTCTCTACATCTTCACCAAAAGAAATCTTATTTTGTTGGAAGCACAGCTTCTCCACACTTAAAAAAAACAAAAAACAAAAAACAAAAAACAACTGTTTCTTATCTCTGTAGAAACAAATTACCATAAACTTACTGGCTTAAAACAGCACACATTTATTATCTTACACTCTTGTAGATCAGCAGTCTGATCTAGGTTTCAAAAGGTTAAACTCCAAGTGTTGTACCCTGAATTTTTCTCTGGAGCTCTAGGGCGAAGTTCATTTCCCTGACTTGTCCAGTTTCGAGATATTGGCCACGTGCCTTGACCACCTTCCTCCATCTTTAAAGCCAGGAACTGGAAGTTGAAGCTCTTTAATGTCACATCTCTGTCTCTGACCCAGCTGGGTAGGGTTCTTAATTTTAAGGATTTATGATTTGATTGGGACAACAGAATAGTCCAATATAATCTCATATCAAAGTCTTTTGCCGTAATCAGATCTGCTAAGAATCTTTTGTCAGATAAAGTAAAAAATTCACAGGTTTTGGGATTGAGACAGAGACTTCCTTGGGGAGCCATCATTCTGCCTACCACAAGGAGCCTTGCAAGATGGTCAGGAGGTATGTTCTTAGTAAACAGAAGTAAGAGTTACTATGGGGGAGGGGGGTGGCACACCTGGGTGGCTCCATGGTTGAGCATCTGCCTTTGGCTCAGGTCATGATCCTGGGGTCCTGGGACCAAGTCCTGCATCAGGCTCCCTGCAGGGAGCCTGCTTTTCCCTCTGCCTATGTCTCTACTCCTCTCTCTGTCTCTCATGAATAAATGAGTTACTCTGGGACATTTCTGGGAAGTCCTTCAACAGGAAAATAGACTGAGGTTCACGGACCCTTTGCTTGATCTTACACCATTCTGCTGCTTGAAACGTGACCAAAGTAAGGCAAACTTCTGGCAGGTACCCTGAGATCAGGGCACAAGTGCTGCAGAAGAGCAAGCTGAAGGACTCACTATGTAGTCTCTAGGCTGCCTACATCTGAACTTCTTTTATATGAAAGAGAAATACCTCTATTTAAGCCATCATTTTATTAGATTTCTCTTAATAGCTTTAGGACAAATAATTCCTAACCGATACCCTTCATCAAAGTAAAGCTGACTTGGTCATTATAAAAGGAAAAGATCTATGTTGATTACAGGATGGTTTCATTTTAATGACTGAATTAGATTATCCATTCAGCAATCTTATTTACTGGTGGCACAGTCTTTAACCAGTTGAATTGACAAACTATACAAACCTGGACAAGTTAAGTTATCTAGAAAGACAAGGCAGGGTGGATGTTCTATTAACAGCTTAACTGTAATTAAGCCAACCGTCAGACGTCAATATAAATGTCAGTATTATAAGAGAATGGATTTTACTGCTAGAATAGTATGGTAATAAATTTAATTAAAATTGTAATTGCTTTTTGAATCAGCAAATCTTAGCTGCCATAAAGAAATATTAACATTTTAAATTTGTCACATCTATGCTGAGTTTTATGGCTAACTTTAAAAAAACATTATATTCTTATGTAAAATACCCAATAAGCTGCATAATGTTAGAATACATTGATAATGCCAAAAGGAGTGAAAGATTTTTGAGAGCCAAGTTTAAAATAAAAGCTAACAATCTCCTTTAGGTTATTCAAAATCTGAAATTCCTGTGTAATGTTATTTATTCATGATCCTCTCTATATTACAAGTCTAAAGTTTTCCATTTACTAGTTTACCGTGGATTCTCTCTCTCTCTCTCTCTCTCTCTCTCTCTCTTTTTAACACAGTTACACAGCTGCTGGTGAAACCAAATTATTTTCTAATGGTATAACAGGAATTCAGATTATTTAATCAAATCACATAGTGCTTGCACTTATTTTTCACATTTTCAGAGGAATAGTTTTCTGTTTACTTTAGATATGATGTCAAGTCTTAGTAGCATGTGCTCTGTGAACCATTTTTGATAAGTATAGCACTATGTCAGTTCCATATATTGTATTATGGTTTGCTACATTGCACACACAATGAATACCATCTATCCTAAGATGTTTGGTCTAGTAACACTCTTATTTTGTTATGCATTAGTAAATAGGTAATTCAGTTTTGTTTGGGTTGTCCATTTTTGTTTATCTCTTTTACAATTGAAATGTATAAGTATTAAATAAAATTTTGCAGGATAGATATGATAAGCATATTATTTTAAAGTGTGTCCAACTTTGTGTTCTTTATTTTAAAAAAATACCAAAATTGGAAGAAAAATACATTATTTTCAACAGAAAATATGGTAGGCTGAATGATGGTCTTACCTAAAGATATGTTCTCACACTAATACCTGGAATCTGTGAATGTTATTTTATTTTTTAATTTTTTTCAAAGATTTTATCTATTTATTTGAGAAAGAATGACTGAGAGAGAAACCATGTGTGGGGTTTGGGACAGAGGGAGAGGGAGAAACAGACTCCCCAGTGAACAAGAAGCCCAATGTGGGGCTTCATCTCAGGACCCCGAGATCATGACCTGAGATGAAGGCAGACGCTTAACCAACTGAACCACCCAGGCACACCGAGTGTTATCTTATTTTATTTTATTTTATTTTATTTTATTTTATTTTATTTTATTTTATTATTTTTTAAAAGATTTCATTTGTTCATGAAAGACACCAAAAGAGAGAGGCAGAGACATTTCATTTGTTCATGAGAGAGACCAAAAGAGAGAGGCAGAGGGAGAAGTAGGCTCCGTGCAAGGAAGCCAATGTGAGACTCCATCCTGGACCCTGGGATCATACCCTGAGCCAAAGGCAGATGCTCAACTGCTGAGCCACCCAGGCATCCCATGTTATGTATTTTAAAGAAGGCATTGCGAGCAGACAGAAAAGGAAACCCAGAGACACAGAGGAGAAGGCAATGTAAAGATGGAGGCAGAGACTGAAATGTGTGGCTGAAAGCTAAGGGAGGCCAAGGATTGCCACCAGTCACCAGAAGCTAGGTGAGGCATGGAAGAGATTCTTCTCCTGAGCCTCTAGAAAGAGCACATTCCTGCCAACACCTTGACTTTGGACTTCTGGCCTCCAGAACAGAGGCAGAGTAGTACATTTCTATTATTTTAAGCCATCTAGCTTGTGGTGATTTGTTACAGCAGCTATGGGAAACCAGCTGCCACTTTCAAATAATTTTCATTTTTACTTACCGTTGCTCAGTTTGTCATCTTTTCTTTAAGCTTTTATTTAAATTCCAGTTAGTTAACATGCAGTGTAACATTAGTTTCAGGTGTACAGTATAGGGATTCAACACTTTCATATATCACCCAGTGCTCATCTCAGCAAATGTACTCCTTAATCTCCATCATCTGTTTCACCCACCTCCCTACCTCCATCACTCTGGTAACACCAATTTGTTCTCTATAGCTAAGAGTCATTTTTTCAAATCAATTTGATAAAACTAGTATTTGGCCCTTTTGACTAACTGAAAAATTATATATAAAGATTTTCTTGATTCAGATTAAAGGTAGTAGTTAAATATATATTTTCATTATGGTCCCTCTGTATTCTCACTACACTGAGAAACTTTTGTATTTCAACATATTACAAGAAGATTTAGATAATTTGCTAGACCATGTCTTTGTAGTTGAATTTATGATCAGTACATAAAGACTAAGCAAATGCAAAATAAGAAAACAATTTCAGGGAAAACAAATTGCCTAAGAAAGAAATGATAATTCAATACTATGAGGTTAGGTTGCAAATGACATTTATGTAGTCTTAATAATGTAAACAATGAATGATATAAACAAAATAAGAAAGTTAACCTATTTTCAACCTATAAAAAAAAGGAATCTATAGGAGTGTGGGATTTGGGAATGATTTGGTAATGCAGTAAAATATATCAGATAAATGTTTTGCTTCATTGTTAGGAAATAGTAGGAAATTAAGATATTTCTAAAACTGATCATTCTAAGAAGTAGTCTAAATATGTTATTCTTTAGATATATGGAGGTAAAAACAGGAAAAGAAACAATCCAGGACAGATAAAGAAGTGAAAAGTGACTAGCTCTGAGGCATCAAAAATGGAGTGTTGTGGGGACCAGAAGGTGGTTTTTTTATACCATATGTGTGGTACACACTCCAGAGCGTCCCATCTCCTTGCATTCACACCTTGAGTTATCTTCCCCTGAGTGTGAGCAAGAACTATGACTTGCTAACTAAGACAGCAAAGGTGATGGGATGACATTTTCATGATATTACTTAAGATTAAACCTGGCTTGATAGGAGACACTCTCTCCCTTATTATCTCTGAGAAAAGAAGTGGTCATGTTGGACAGACCACGTGGCAAGAAACTAAGAGCACTCTCTGACAACAGCTAGTAAGGCAGGAAGGTCTTCAGTGAAAGCACACAAAGTGGATGCTGCCAACTATTATTTAAGATTGCTAAAGGACCATCCCCAGTTCAGCTGTGAAATGAAAACCACACTGCCAACCAGGGCCTTCACTGCAGCATGTGAGACTCTTAAGCAGAGAACTCAGATAGTTGTGGCCCAGTTCTTCACCCACAGAAACTGAGATGATAAAAGTGCTCTGTTTTAAGCCATCAAATTTGTGGTAACACTGTTACAAAGAGACAAAAATCAAGAAACTAGATCTTGAATAATTTGATTCTGTTACCATGTGCATGTATTATTTTATTGAGGACACAAACTACAATTAAAGAAAACATAGCTTCTCAATGAAAATGGATCTATCTGTCTATCTATCTATCTATCTATCTATCTATCTATCTATCTACCTACCTATCGATCTCTGTATCTATCTAGATATCCCTCCATAGACTCCAGAGTTCCAGTAGTGAGTAGGCCAATGAGATTGTTGTCCAGGTGAGCAGACATTTCTTGTGCTTCCTAAGCTTTCATCTTCCCTAAATCCACTTACTCAAGGACGTATCTTAGAAAATGATTTAAAAGACCTGTTTGATAAGATATAGAGAAAACATACTGCCTAGAATTACAAAAACATAATCTTCGGCTTATAAATATTTTTTAGAAAGTTGACTACATGGACACCTGGGTAACTCAGCGGTTGAGCGTCTGCCTTTGCCTCAGGGCATGATCCCTGGGTCTGGGATGGAGTCCCATATTGGGCTCCTTGAGGGGAGCCTGCTTCTCTCTCTGCCTGTGTCTCTGCCTCTCTCTCTCTCTCTCTCTCTCTGTCTCTCATGAATAAATAAATAAATCTTTTTTTAAAAAAAAGTTGATTACATATGATATAAAGGAGAATTCATTTAGAATGTTAAGAACATATAATGTTTAAAGCATTTTAATTACAATAGCTTTTACAGAGGGAAACAAAGAATGTCATAGGTTATATAATTTTCATATTAAATATAAGAAAAGCATTTTCGTTTATACCTATATTCTCTTGTTTTTTAGATTTTTAAAACTTATTTATTCATGAGAGACACTAAGAGAGAGAGAGAGAGAGAGTGGGACATAGACACAGGCAGAGACACAGGCAGAGGGAGAAGCAGGCTCCATGCAGGGAGCCTGATGTGGGACTCGATCCTGGGACCCCAGGATCACGCCCTGGGCTGAGGGCAGGCGCTAAACCGCTGAGCCACCCAGGGATCCCCTTCTTTTGTATTTTGTCTGTGATAGATTTCTTCCATGTTCTAAATCATTTAAATTTAATATTTAAAGGATGAATGTTTAGAATTTCAAGTTTAATAGATTATAAGCATTGCAATAAATAATTTTAATATCTTTGAATTAGTATTTAAAAAATAGGTGATTTTAAATGTGATTTTATAATGTTTCATAAACAAACAAAACAAAAACAAAACACAAAAGTACTAGTTTCACCCAATCTCACATTTTGAACATGATCCTAGTTTTGTCTGGGTCATTGTTTTTTATCTTTAATTCGGAAAATAACTGATGGATCTGTCAATTGCCATAGATAAGAAACAGAAACATGGGAACCAGTCATTCTCAAACTCTGCTGTTTCCCCTCTCCACCAGTCAGCCCAAAATATCAGGACAGATGTAATATTTAACTATAAATCATCACAAACTATTAAATAGTCAACTAAATTTTTCTCTCTCCTTCATCTCTACTGGCATTTGTCAAGAGATTCCAAATGTAAAACAGGCTTACTGTATATCAGATCAGAAAATATGGAGTTTTGCACTGATGTAAGAGACACATCAATAAAAAGAAAATCTGTCTTACTATACACTAAACAATACAAAGTTACTAATGCATATATTATTGGATCTTAACCTTAAATACTGTATAGCATGTGCTTCATTTTATTGGTGTTTAATATCTGATTAAAGTGGGATTTCTTATTCATTCTAGCATGCATAATGCTGAGAAAAAGGTTATGAAAACAGCTTTCTGGTAACTTCTGCTACTGAAATAGCCCTGCTTTTTCTATAAGTTATGAAACTAAATAGCTGATATCCATGGGTCAGGCTAACTCACCATATGTCTTCTGAAACAATCCTTTTGAAAATCTAGAGAAAGCATGCATTCATTTACACTCTTTAAGCACCTAGTTTCTTAAGGAAACATGATGATTGATTTAAAATTAAATTTTGAAAATTATGGTCTTGATTATATTTTTGAAGTGATCAGTTTCACGGGATTTTAAAATGAAACATTGTTACATTAAACTCCTCTCAAATGAATTTTATTTCTTATGACTTCTGGAGCTGCAAACCCTGAAAGGATATAAAGGATCATTTTATGTAATACTAGCCCCTTAAGCAGTAACAACACTATTTATTTATTTATTTATTTATTTATTTATTTATTTATTTATTTATGCATTTTAGTGCTGGCATTCTTTTGGTGCTGCCAGAACAAAGTAATGCAAACTAGATTGCTTAAACAACAGAAATCTACTGTCTCACAGTTCTGAGGGCCGGAAGGCCAAAATAAAGGTATCCGTCCACACGGTTGGTTCTCCTTGAGGGATAAATCCATTCTAGGCCTCCCTATTTGGTCTGTGGATGGCTTTCTCTCCCTGTGTCTCTTTACATGGCAAATCCCTTAGGTGTGTGCATGCCTCTGAATTTCCCCTTCCCAGGTGACCACCAGTCATATTGGATTACAAGCCACCCTAATGATCATTTCAACTTAAAGACCTGATTTCCAAGCGAAGTCATATTCTGAAGTCCTGGGGGATGGATTTCAAAATATAAATTTAGGGATGGGGCCACAATTCAACCCAAAACAGAAGTAAAATAATTATTTAAATTAATTTAAAACTTTTTTGTACAGGCATTCTTATCTTAAATCATAAAAAGCAGAGTTACTTCTTACCCAGAAGAACTCTGGCTTCATTAAATTTTATGAGTATCTTTACATGAGGCAATCCAGTAAGTAGAAATGTATGAAATAGCTCTTGTCTTCATCTATAGAGATAATTCATTATATTCTACTCCTCTAGGCCATCGAATAAAAATGTGAATGTTGGTACCACACATACACACAGAGTCTGATCTAATTTGTCAGTTTTGTTATCAAGAGAAAGAATGTTCAGGCATTATTCTTTTGTTAACATAAAAATGAAAGAAAATATTACCAAATTTGGCAAACTAAAAGGAAGCATTAGAAAAAAAGTATCGATATTATGTTTGGATAAGGGAAAATTAAAAGATATAATAATATATTTCAAATAGAGCATTTTCATCTAAGAGTTCAAAAATTACAATAACAAAAAATATAATAGAAATGTTATAGTTATTGATGACACTAAAGCTGCACACTTGCAGATAAAAATGATTTGTTAATGAATCATAATTCTCTCTTATAAAAATGAAGGGCACAGTGATTATCTTATAATGTTACAGTGTCATAATATTTCAGATATAATATAAAACAATATACTTAATTCCATAGTAGAGTACAACTTAACCATTCTTTTTATTTGGAGCATGCAAATGCTTGAAGACTTTACATTCCCTTACTATGCCAATTTTTTTGTCATTCCACTATTTCTATAGCTAGCTGATATTTCTTGTATTTTTGTTATGGGAAAAAAAGAAAGTAGTATTGTAGTTGAGCATATTAAAAGCAATGTTCTAGAAATACTGTATCTATTTTCCCAAGTACTTAAAAAATTACCAAGGACTTACTGTTTTTGTTGATTTTATACCTGGGACTGCTAATATACCTCCCTACATCTAGGCTCCTAAACTTTCTAGATTAATTAGCTCATCAAAGTTAGTTAAAGCACTTTAAGTGAAGTTCTGTGTTCTCAGATCCTCTCTTTTTATCATCTGAGTCCTGATAGTCCATATAGTAAAGAGAAAACTCTCAAAAAAATAGGCACACTATGATATTTATAGATGAAGTATTCAGCAGCATTCTTCATCTTGTAAAATTGAAAATAATGTGATCTTTATTGAATATTGCTTCTAAAATGTATTGTCTAAGAGAAGGCTGACCTAAAAGGACTTTAGTAAATGCCACTAGGGGAGTAAAACCCAGTTTTAGAAATGCATTTTTAAAATAAAACTTATCACAATGCATTTTAAAATGAATAAATGCTTTAGTTTTGATATTCAGGCTGTAATATTCCAAAAATGAGAGTATTGATTAATGAGAGTATTGATTAATTAATATTGATTATTTATTAAAAATAAATACAACAAAAAATAAAAAAATAATATTCTATACCTCGTGTCTTCTCTAGTTCTTTTTTTTTAAGATTTTATTTATTTATTCATAGAGACACAAAGAGAGAGAGAGAGAGGCAGAGACATAGGCAGAGGGAGAATTAGGCTCCATGCAGGGAACCCGATATGGGACTCGATCCCGGGTTTCCAGGATCACACCCTGGGCTGCAGGTGGCGCTAAACCACTGCGCCACCAGGGCTGCCCCTCTTCTCTAGTTCTTACTGTATTCAAGACAGTATTTCTAATGACATTGAGTCTTTTGGGGTTCCTGGATCTAATTTCAATGTGGGGGCAGGTGTTCAAGCAATTCTTGTCCATTAGCAGGTTATCTGAGAATTCATCTCAAATCTGACACTATCTACCCAGAGGCAGTATCAAATTCCACAGACTGAGGGTTAAATCCTATGAGACTGTCCTCCACCTCCCTTTGGACACCAGTCACAAGCTCTAGGCTGTTATCTGTGCTTTTGATGAACCAGCTATAGATTGAGGACTCCAAAGACCCCTGCCTTATGTTCTTTTAATTTGCTAAAGTGGCTCACAGAACTCAGAGAAACATTTGCTTACATTTAAAGGATTAAAGGACATGATAAAGGGAAACAACAACCAAATGAAGAGATGTACAGGGCAAAGTATGGGGAAAGGGTGCAGAGCTTCCATGCCTTCTCCAGGAGCACCAACCTGAGCTCTCTGAACTGTCTTTTGAATTTTTTATTGGGGCTTCATTGCATAGTCATGATTGACTAAGTCATTGGCCACTGGTTGATTCAAGCTCTAGCCTTTCTCCCTTCCTCTCCAATCCTCTAATCACATGATTGGTCATCCTGGCAACTAGCACCCTCTTCCTCAATGCTGCCTGGATGGAGTCAAAAGACAAAATATTTTTGAAGTGAATGTAGGCTTACATTTAATTCAAGTAGTATAAGCCTGGAAAATTTATAAATTTTATATAGATTCTCATGATAAACAATCCATGCATTACAAGTGAAAGCAAATCTCCATTTTCATTGCAGTTTAAACTTTTATAAAATGGCATTTAAGATATTTATTGATTCTTTGTTTTAAAAATGAATTATTTGGACAAAGTTAGCCCATGCTTTAAAAAGTCAACTGTCTGCAAATACAATGTAAATGAGCCTCTTGAATCAAAAGAAACAACCGTCTCTCTCAAAAATTTGAAAACAAGAGGAGTAAATAGAAATCAAGGATTAAGAAGTATGACAGATCAGTTAAGAGGCAACTATTAATAGTAAACAAATGTAACATTTGTTATGTTTAGTCAGAACTGAGTTACTAAATACTTTCACAGGTCAGTCGAGCAGAAAGAATACTTAGAAAATGCAATTTGTACTGGGATTATATTGGCTACTAGCAAATAATGAAAAAAGTCATTATTTACCACAACCAATCTAACTCCGCCCACATGTAACAAAACAAACAAAAATGGGCTGAGATATTCTTAGATACATGATAGCACTTCTTATAAAAGGGAATGATATATTTCTATAGAAATATTTAATTTTCTATATTTAATTTTTTAAATTAAATATAGAAAATTGTATAGGTTTAAATACAAGATTGTTCAAATTTAAGGAGTGAATACTAAATTAATTAATTCTCTGGACCATTTTGGAATATCAAATATATACCAAAAACTGTGTTAGGTAGTCACTAGTATTCAATGTTAGACCACAAGTCATTTGGTGCCTAATAGAGAATACAGACCAGAAAAGAGGTTATTTCAATAAACAAACCTAAGTGCTAAGACAGAGGTAATTATAAGGAATTATAGAACCAACCAACATTTTAAGGAGTCAGAGAAGCCTTCTGAGGTCTCAAGAACACTGAGAGTTAGCTGGGTGAGTATAGGGAGATTATTCCAGGCAGAGGATAAGCACGCATAAAAGGCTTGAAAGTGAAAAGAACACAGTGCTTCCAGAACATTGCACGATTCCTAGTAGAGTCTTGAAAGTAATGTGGATGTTTTCTTAGTGAAGTGGGATATGTAAAAAAATCCAGGTAATAGAGGCTTTTGTTCACTATGTTTATGAGTTTGAACTCTATCTTTGGGGATATGGAGAGTTATTAAAAAAAATAACC
Organism: Canis lupus dingo; assembly: GCF_003254725.2. Lineage (NCBI taxonomy): Eukaryota > Metazoa > Chordata > Mammalia > Carnivora > Canidae > Canis > Canis lupus. The sequence goes on from NC_064248.1 coordinate 45,300,507, forward strand.
ACATTCTGATATTTTTGATTCTAATGATACTATTGTGCCTTCAGTTTGAAGGATGGACTAGAAAGGAACAATGGCAAAAGTATCAACAATTGGTTCTTGTTATACTTCTGTCAAGAGATGATGGTGGCATGAGATGAGGTAGTTACAGTGAGCATGGAGATAGTGGTAGCCAAGAAGATAAAAAAGAATTTGAAGAATGCTTCTACATCGGATAATTTGGTAGGTGCTGTCTCATTTGTACCCACTGGATTTTAATTTATGGAGGTGGCTGCGTGGCAAGAAGAAGCAGCTATGCCATCAAAAGAAGATTTTTATTACATTCCCCAAGAGGCGCACACACCATGCATAGCCACATGGGAAAGAACTAGATTTTCAGGTCAGAAACAGAAGGAAAGAGAAAGCCTAAGCTAGAGCCTTTGTTAAGGTCTCCATGGAAATGGAAAGCCAGGCAGAGTGAAAAATGTAGGATTGGCTAGCCTGAATAATTCCAGCAGGTTTAGGGCTATAGAAATGATCTCCAGTTGCCTAGTCCCTGGGATGATTTAGAGCAGAGGAAATATTGGGTTGGTGTGTGAAGATTAGATAAAGACATGACTGGAATGACTCAGGATATATTGGTTTGCATATCAAAAATGTATTATATAAATTGTTTCTATCTTTAGGAATTAGCTAGCTCTGGGAGGGGCAATCTCATCTCTGGTCGGTAAGGTATTCAAATGCTATAGCATCAAGAATACAGTAAAGAATCTGGACCTCCAACAAACACATGAAAAAAAACAAAAACAAACAAACAAACAAACAAAAACAAACATTTAACATCACTTGGCATCAGAGAAACACAAACTGAAACCACAATGAGATATCCCATTACACCAGTCAGAATGGCTAAAATCAACAAGTCAGGAAACACAGATCTTGGCAAGGATGTGGAAAAGGGGAAGCCTCTTACATTGTTTGTGGGAGTGCAAACTGGTACAGACACTCTGGAAAACAGTATGGGGATTCCTCAAAAAGTTAAAAATAGAGCTACCCTGAGACCCAGCAATTGCACTACCTGGGATTTATCCATAGGATACAAACATAGTGATTCAAAGAGGCACCCAGACCCCAATGTTTATAGCGGCAATGTCCACAATGGCCAAGATATGGAAAGAGCCCAAATGCTCATTGACAAATGAATGGATAAAGAAGATGTGATAAAAATCTGGAATATTACTCAGCCATCAAAAAAAGAAATCTTACCATTTGCAACAACATGGATGTAACTAGAGGGTATTACACTAAGTGAAATAAATCAATCAAAGAAAGACAATTATCATATTATTTCACCCATATGTGGAATTTAAGAGACAAAACTGATGAATATAGGGGAGGGAAAGGAAAAGAAATAAGATGAAATCAAAGACAGAGACAAACCATGAGAGACTCTTAATCATAGGAAACAAACTGAGGGTCACAGGAGGGGAGGTGGTTGGAGGGTTGGGATAAGTAGGTGATGGACATTAAGGAGGACACTTGATGTAATGAGCACTGGGTGTTTTATGCAACTGATGAATCACTAAATTCTAAATCTGAAACTAATAATACACCATATATTAGTTAATTGATTTTAAATAACATTTTTTTAAAAGCCAAGCCTCACATACACACTGTAAATGTATCTCTGGCCACCAAAAATATTTTTAAAAAAATACAGGTATTGTAAAGAATGAATGTCAAATTGATAAATATAGAGTCTAACAAAACACAGAACAGATTGTGGTGCCATTCACTAAACTCTGTACCACCGGAATAGAAGCTGAGAGTAGTGAAGGTAGAAATATTTAAAATGATGCTAGTGCATTAAAATAAAGATGTCTGATAGAAAGTTAGAGTAGATCCAGAAATCCTAAGAGAAATATGGACTTCAGAGATGAGCTTGGGATTTACCAGCAAGAATTATTAGGGAGTCCTCAGAACGTTATCAGCAAGAGTAGAAGGTAGTGAAGTGGAAAAGTGGCAACTCGAGTGCATCCATAACATAAGAAGGGAGCCCAGGGAAGAACCTTGTAGAGTTAAATGCAATCCTCATTGCAATAGAGTCCTAGACAAGAGGAATGTGAGCTACTTTTTTGAGATATTTTAGACCCTTTGTAGATTGAATATTTTCTATGTTCAGCATCCTGAGTCAGATCTATGAACAGTAAAAGTATATGAGTATATTTGTTAAAGTCTAATAGAAAAGTTTTCCAGTGTTTTCTTTTTTTTTTAATCAGGCAAAGAAACGATTTCTAAATCAAGATTCCTAACAACATTGGCCACTTAAAGAAAACCATTTGAGCACTTACCATTAAAAATGTTATATCGAAGAAAAGATTTTATATACATGTATTATCTTTAAGAAATTTGAAGCCTTTTGTAATAATTAATAGGCAAAATAGACCTGTCTCATATTGATAAAAAAAGCTCAGTTGGTTTATCTTTTCAATAAACTAGAATATTATAAAAAGATGCTCATGCTGGAGTTTTTGAACTACGTTTATGAGACAGTGTTTATATACATTATATTTGAACATTTTTTCCACACTGTATCTCTAAAAAATATTAAATCAATCACTCCTCTAGATATTCTTTCTCTGAAATAGCTATAAATTAGTAGGATAATTTTTGTGAATAAACTTGTACATTTTTCTCTGCATGTATTCCTCCACCTAGGAGAAATAAATTCACCTGAGTTTACCTCAAACTGTGAGACTTTTGATGGAATCAATTTGATTTAGTTGTCCCCAAAGCATTCTCATAGAGTTATTATAGTGCTTGACTAGTGCATGGAAATGAAAGAAGCCCAGTGCAACTAGAGTTTGAAGGGAAAAAAAAAGAGAGTGGCTGTCATGGTGCAGAGATCCTGAGAAATGGACAGATTAGATATATATTTAGGAGGCAGAAATGACAGATTGTATTGATGGATCTGATGTAGGAGCTGGAAGAGAAAAATATTCAAGATAACTTTCAAAAAAAAATAAAAAATAAAAAAAAATAAAAAAAAAAAAAAAAAAAAAGATAACTTTCAATTTTCTGGCTTGAGCACCTAGGTAGATGCAATGTGTCATCAATTTGGGGGAAACTGGATCATACACAGCTTCAGTGACCTAAGCAAATTATAACTTCTATATGAGACATATTAAATGTGTATGCTTCCAAGTATCGAGGGAAGATGCAAAGTAGTCATTGAATATTTGCCTGGAGCTTCAAAGCAAGATCTATGAGATATATACCAAGGAGTTATTAACATATAGGTACACCTGTAGAAATGTATGCTTCTGCAATTGATTGAGAAGATTGACCTCACAGGAGAAAATGGCCGAGAATAAGTAGAACAGAAGGAAACTGAAAAAAATTGTCATTGAGATAAGAATATTGAGACATAATGCAATACAACGAAAGCCAGGAGACAGAATGTTTCAAAACAATACATTTTTTCAATTAGTTTAAACACTACCAAGAAGTTTAATAAGATTAACATTAAAATACATATTTGCTTAATGGCAAGGAAAGCTGCAGTTGTTTGAGAAGTTGACTGTCCCTGAAATACAGAGTCAATGCATTGTAGAAAACTTGATAAGCTTGCAGGAAAAGTAAAAAGTTGATGCAGAGTATTTTGAAAACACAGCAAATAATTCAAGAAATTCAGATGATTGTTACTTTTGTTGTCCTTGCTGTTTTGCTTGCTTTTAGGATGGGAGTTACCTGTTCAAATCTGGCTGCTAATTACAATGATGCTAAAAAATTTAATGACTGAACACTCGGGAATGTTGGGGAGATTTACCTAAGAAGGTAGGAGGGTATACGATTTAAAATACAGATAGAGTGTTTGACCTTTGCTAAATGGACAATTTTTTTTGTAACAAAAAGAAGATAGGTACAAATATAAAATAGGTTGCTCATTCATGAGTGGTAAGGCTTCTATTAACTCGGTATATCATGAGGCAATTTTATCAGCTATTCTTAGCTGTGTTTGGGGCAAAAAGAGAAAGACCATTAGAGGATAATGTATGACATGGGGAATAGTCAGAAGAGCCTGAAGAGTGGGCTTAGGTGGTGATATGTAATTATATTACTGGGCAGTTATAAGTGCCCAAAAGAAAATGGCAATCATGACTTTGTAATTTATAAGCAGAAATTTCTGTCGTGAACTGACACATCCACTTGTATGATTTCTTTTTTGCCCACCAATGTTTAGATCCAGAATGGAAAACTTGCTAGAAATTTATTTATCCATGGCTGGGGTTTGTTATGAGAGTATGTTGGAATGAGACTGGAGCTGGATGAGTGTGTATATTTACAAGAAAATAGTTTAATGTTGGTGCACAACTGTCAGCTAGGTAATAATGAAGAAAAGTGAAAGACTGATGAATGCAGAGGTAAGACTCTTACTGTATTGATGCTGTTCATGAGAGTAAAGGGTAGTTACATGGTAGGCATTTCACCAAGTACAATGAAGGATTTATAGGATTTTAATGACAGCATCAGACATTTAAATATTTGATATAGATCATGGTGTAGTTTTTAATTATATAAATAGTAATACATTTACATAGGAATGAGTAGTTAAGGTAGATGTCACAATGAGACCATTAAGAAAACTAAAAATCAAGGGCTAATGGAGGATCATGCACTCATAAAGAGAAGCCATACAAAGGGATGAGAGGACAATGATCTGATGACAAAAAACAAGAGCAAGGAGTGAAAATTAAAGCCCTCAGTGAAGAACATAAAATTCAGTGAAGTTAGTAGAGGAGGTTACTCTATGAACACAAAAATACAGAAGAGCCACATAACATGGGTATTAGTGGATTCCCTGGGTGGCGCAGCGGTTTAGCGCCTGCCTTTGGCCCGGGACGTGATCCTGGAGACCCAGGATCGAATCCCACGTCGGGCTCCCGGTGCATGGAGCCTGCTTCTCCCTCTGCCTATGTCTCTGCTTCTCTCTCTCTCTGTGTGACTATCATAAATAAAAAAAATAAAAAAAAATAAAAAAACAAACAAACATGGGTATTAGTTTCAATACCAGCTTTCTGACAATAGCTGGATGTCTTATAGTTCAATTCACTTCTGACACTAACTATCCAGAATTAACATCCAATCCAGAGGGCTAAAAGCAAGACCTTAAATTTTGACACCCATTTGCTCACAGCACCAAATCCCACAGTCCCCAACAAGATTTCCCTTACTTCAGACACAAGACATCAGTGGAGTCCTCAGATTATCCACACCTCCTCCTGACAGAGCTACAAATTCAGAGGTTCCCGTGATCCCTGTTCAGTTTTGGGAATATGCTAGAAAGATTCACAGAACTATATGTGGTTTTATTATAAAGGATATAACTCAGAATGTTGTGCCCAAGATTGCGAATCTGAGAAACCACCAAGGAGCCGACACCGATGCAAACACACGAGGGTTTATTTACAAGCTGGAGCTCGGGTCCAAGTGTACCCCACACAGCGGAGCAGGGACTTGGACCCTGAGGTGGGTTTCAGCTGAGTTTTATGGGCTGGTCTAGGGGACCTCCAGAAGCGGGGATGGAATTTCTCAAATTCTGTTTACATTCTGATATGGGGCTTTCAAGGGCATTGAGCTCTGTTCTTATTCTAATATGGGGTTTCCTGCCCTTGGCTTGGGCTCTGTTCTTATTCTAATATGGGCTTTCTAGGTTGTTAAGCTGTAAACTGTTTTCTTCCTGTAACTGAAGTAATGTAAATTTCAGCTGTTATTCACAGGGGCCTGGGATGGCTGTGCTTGTGCTGAACTTAAAGTTGAATGGCCTTAATTTTCTCCACCTCCACAAGAGTCAAATAGATTGAAGTTTTGGGAGGGTGGGGAGAAGTGCAGGAGCTTTTTTCCTGTGGAGTCAGGATAAGCCACCCTTCTACGACATAAATATGTTCACCACCCAGGAAGCACTCCAAGCCTGTGGTTCTGAGTCATGGTTTCATTACAAAGGCAATGTTGATTAAATCATTGGCGGGTGATGAACTCAATCTCCCTTCCCTAGAGGTTTGAGAGGATGCTCAACCCCCAAGTCATGAGGGTTAGTTTTTTTCTAGAGACCATCCATCCTGAAGCGAGGGCCTCCACCAGGAGTCACCTCTTAGGATTAGAAATACACTTCTACCCCTCAGGAAATGTAGAGTTTTTGAAGTTCTGTATCAGGAACAAAGACCTGTGTGTGTGTGTGTGTGTGTGTGTGTGTGTGTGTCTGTACCTCAAGGGAGAGAAGAGTTTTTTGTTTGTTTGTTTGTTTTTCTACAAAATGAAGATAATAAGACGAATTCTTATGGGGACAAATATGCTTTATTTAACACAATTCAGAAGTGTAAAACTATAGCAATTACTCAGCAATCATACCATTCTTTTGCATGAATTTTGTGATGTAAACTAAATAACAATATTAAGTAGATCTGTTTCCTTGAATGAGAAAGGAAATCACATTTATAGAACTGTAAGTGAAAGAATTTGCATATGCTGGCTCAGAGAATATTCAATGCAAATTATTTGGGTAGAAATTGAGATTCAAAGATGTAAAATTAAAATGTAGTCATCATGAATTAGATTTATGTCTAACCACAGATTCTATATGCTTACCATTAGTTTCCCCAACTGAAGAAGAGTAGAATTTTTTTTATTTATTTATTTATTTATTTATTTATTTATTTATTTATTTATTAACAGAGAGAGTGCAACAGCATAAAAGCAGGTGGAGCAACAGGCAGAGGGAGAGCAAGAGGCACCTATGTGACCCAGAGCAGAATCATTAATAGGATTTGTTTTTTAAATAAAATTTTTCTAGGAGAAACTGCCATGTTATTTTCAACATGCCATGCTCCACAGTGCTGCCATATGCAGCTATTACCCATAGGCCTCCATAATCTAAAATACCGATTCTTTTGCTTAGCAAAAATTCCTGGTAGAAAGTATCTTACTCCCATTTCTTCTTCCTCCATATATCTTTAAATTCAACTTCATAATAGGGACTATTAGTATGGTACAATAGGCTTAATTTTAGAAATAGTATATATATATATATATATATATATACTATTTTTTGGTAGTTTTATGGTTTTATTAACACAAATATGACACGCACATAAGCCGTCTATTCATTTTCATCGCTATGCAGCCTGGCATTGGGATTGGTGACTCTGATGGCCAGCTGGGCTGCTCGTTCCACCATGGCTTTGCGGTTCTTAGAGGATACATTGTGAGCAATCTCTGCACAATAAGATTTGTTGCACTTCAGCAGCACTTAAGCTCCTTGATATTGTGGACTAGGAACTTCCCGAAGCCACTGGGCAGCATGTGCTTTGTTTTCTTGTTGCTCCCGTAACCAATGTTGGGCATCAAGATCTGGCCCTTGAATCTTCTGCATACCCTATTGTCAGTGCCTCTGGGTTTCTACCAGTTGCGCTTAATTTTGACATATTGGTCTGACTGGTGCTGGATGAACTTCTTGGTCCTCTTTTTAACGATCTTGGGCTTCACTAGAGGTCTGAGGGTCATATATATACATATATATATATGTAAGCGTAGGCCAAACATTTTGTTTTTAGTAAAAAGTATAGTATTCGTTCTTACCGTTACATATTGTCATTACATTTTCCTCTATCATTTGTATTAGTTTTAGAACACTTAAAAATTTTTGTCTTTGAATCATAAGTTCAAGTTAATGAGAATAAGCATGAGATGTTTGACGTATGGAATTTGACTTTTACAGATATTCATTCTTTTTTATCTTCCTTATACTATGGAGAGTCTCTTAAATTATCCTTGGACGTTATTTTCCATATTGTCCTATCATGACCCATTAATACAAACTTTGGTGTCTCCTAGTAAGAAAATTTCCTTCAGAATCTCTTCTAGAATGACTGGCATTCCTCTAAAATTGCCACCTGGGAGCTATCCTACAGGGCCCTGCCAACAGTTTATATGCTTGAAAAAATGAACAATGACTGATGATGCCAAATTCACATCCAGTCAGTACTTGCAATCTCTCAGCTATATGCTCTGCTTTAAGTCACATAACCCACATAAAGACTCACCGGGAGTCACTGGGGGATGAAAATAAACTATAACTAGACAGTGGTGTCGCAAAGAAAGGTTTCCTTTTTAGATTTGAGAACCACTCCAGCCCATGTAACTCCACCTATGGCTCTTTCATCCCTTAAGGTATAACATAATTCATAGTCTGTCTCAAGTGCCCATCCCCCACCCCCTGTCAGCTTCATAATCCCAATGTGAGTTCACAAGGAGATGACAAGATTCATACTTTTCTCAGGCTCCTGGCTTATCTGATGATTCTTGGTGAGAAATTACATGAGCTTGCTTTGAATGTTGTTCTAGTCTGTAATCTCCTAGAGTTTTGCTGTCTTATCTATCCTTGGGCAGTAGTCACCTTACTAGATAGATCATGACTGATTGCAAAATTATGACAAAAACATTGCCAAGTTGCAGTGCACTCTTTAACAAACTACTTATTTAATTGCTATCTCATTGCTAGAATTACTCCATTTTTTGTGACATGCTACACTCTAAAATAGAAATTTTGACCATAATGAAAATCCAATGCTTCCAGGAGTTTATGGCAATGGCTGGAGGGCAAAATTTTATTTATTTATTTATTTATTTTGTGTTTTACTTTTTTTTAATTTAATTTTAAATTTTCATTTTATTTAAATTCAGTTAATTAACATATAATGTATTACTGGTTTCAGAGGTAGAGATTAATGATTCATTAGTCTTATGTAACACCCAGTGCTCATTACATTACATGACCTCCTTAATGTCTATCATCCAGTTACCCCCTCCCCCAACCCCTTCCCCTCCAGTAACTTTCAGGTTGTTTTCTATGATTAAGAGTCTAGGGATCTCTGGGTGGCGCAGCGGTTTAGCGCCTGCCTTTGGCCCAGGGTGTGATCCTGGAGACCCGGGATCGAATCCCACATCGGGCTCCCAGTGCATTGAGCCTGCTTCTCCCTCCGCCTGTGTCTCTGCCTCCCTCTCTCTCTCTCTATCATAAATAAATAAAAATTAAAAAAAAAAAGAGTCTAGAGTTTTGTATGGTTTGTCCCCCTCTCTGATTTTGTCTTGTTTAATTTTTTTCCTCTATTCCCCTATGATCTTCTGTTTTGTCTCTCAAATTCCATGTGGGAGTGAGATCATATGATGATTGTCTTTCTCTGAATGACTTATTTCACTTAGCATGATATCCTCTAGTTCCAAACATGTTGTTGCAAATGGCAAGATTTTATCTTTTGATGGCTGAGTAGTATTCACTTGTGTGTGTGTATATATATATATACATATATATACATATACATATATATACATATATATACATATATATACATATATATATACCACATCTTCTTATATATATATAAGATATATATAAGAAGCCATATATATATAATGGCTTGTGTGTATATATATATATATATATATATATAATGGCTTATATATAAGCCATTTTAAGAGAAGATATTTGCAAATGACATATCAAATAAAAGACTAGTATCTAAAATCTATAAAGAACTTACCAAACTCAACACCCAAATATAAATAATCCAATCAATAAGTGAGCAGAAGACATGAACAGACATTTCTCCAAAGAAGACATACACACGGCCAACAGACACATGAAAAAATGTGTGTATATATATGTATATATACATATACATATATATACATATATATACATATATATATACCACATCTTCATATATATATATATATATATATATATATATATATATATATATATACCACATCTTCTTTATCCAATCATCTGTCCATGGACATCTGGGCTATTTCCATAGTTTGCTTATGTGGACATTGCTGCTATAAACATTGGGTGCAGGTGCCCCTTCAGATCACTGCATTTGTATCTTTGTGGTCAATTCCCAGTAGTGCAATTGCTGGGTCATAGGGTAGCTCTATTTTCAACTTTTTGGGGAACCTCCACACTGTTTCCAGACTGGCTATACCAGCTTGCCTTCCTACCAACACTGTAGGAGACAGTTCCTCATTTTCTGCATCCTTGCCAACATCTGTCATTTCCTGACTTGTTAATTTTAGCCATTCTGACATATGTGAAATGGTATATCCTTGGGGTTTTGATTTGTATATTTCCCTGATGCTGAGTGATGTTGAGCATTTTTTCATGTGTCTGTTGGCCGTGTGTATGTCTTCTTTGGAGAAATGTTTGTTCATGTCTTCTGCTCACTTATTGATTGGATTATTTATATTTGGGTGTTGAGTTTGGTAAGTTCTTTATAGATTTTAGATACTAGTCTTTTATTTGATATGTCATTTGCAAATATCTTCTCCCGTTCTGTTGGCTATCTTTCGGTTTTCTCAATTGTTTCCTTTTTACTTTGACGAGATCCCAATAGTTCATTTTTGCTTTTTTTCCTTGCCTTTGGAGATGTGTCTAGCAAGAAGTTCCTGCGGCCAAAGTCAAAGAGGTTGCTGCCTGTGTTCTCCTCTAGGATTTTGGACTCCTATCTCACATTAAGGTCTTTCATCCATTTTGAATCAATTTTTGTATATGGTGTAAGGAAATGGTCCAGTTTCATTCTTCTGCATGTGGCTGTCCAATTTTTCCAACACCATTTGTTGAAGACACTGTTTTTTTTTTCCCATTGGATAGTCTTTCTTGCTTTGCCAAAGATTAGTTGACCATAGTGTTGAGGGTCCATTTCTGCATTTTCTATTCTGTTCCATTGATCTGTATGTCTGTTTTTGTGACAATACCATACTATCTTGATGATTACAAGGGCTAGTAATAGGGTTTGAAGTTCAGAATTGTGATGCCACCAGTTTTGCTTTTTTGTTTTGTTTTTTGTTTGTTTGTTTGTTTGTTTTTTTATCCAGTGTATCTTTGGGTATTTGGAGTCTTTTCTGGTTCTATACAAATTTTAGGAATTTTTGTTCCAACCTTATGAAATAAGTTGATGGTATTTGGATAGGAGTTGCATTGAATGTATAGATTGCTCTTAGTATCAGAGTCATTTAACAATATTTCTTCTTCTAATACATAAGTATGGAATGTTTTTCCATTTCTTTATGTCTTCTTCCATTTCTTTCACGAGTGTTCTATAGTTTTCTGAGTACAGATGTTTTGCAACTTTAGTTAGGTTCCTAGATATCATTTAGTTTAGGGTGCAATTGTAAATGGGATGAACTCCTTAATTCCTCTTTTTTCTGGCTCACTGTTACTGTAATCCAACTGACTTCTGTGCATTGATTTTATATCCTGCCACTTTGCTGAATTCCTGAATCCTGATTGATTTGCAGATGTTGAACCACCTTTGCAGCCCAGGAATAAATCCCACTTGGATGCGGTGAATAATCCTTTTAATATACTTTTGAATCCTATTGGCTAGTGTATTCTCTGCTTTGTTCAAGCCCCACTAGTATCTTTATAATAATTATTCTGAACGCTAATTCTCACATCTTACTTATGTCCATACTTATTAGGTCCATAGCAGTGAGTACCGCCTCTTGTTCTCTCTTTTGAGATGAGTTTTTCTGTCTTGTAATTCTATCCAAAGAAGAATAGATGGATGAGGGAACAACATGTTAAAATGGCAATAATGATTCCAGAGAAATATAAACTAGGCAAATCAGAACAGACCCTGTTGCTTCATTATTAGTGTATAGAAATGCAACAGTTTTCTGTACATTGATTCTTGTATCCTGCAACTTTATTGAATTTGTTTATCAGTTCTAGCAGTTTTTGGTGAATCTAAGGGTTTTCTATATAGAATATCTTGTCAGGGGCACGTGGGTGGCTCAGTCAGTTAGGCATCTGCCTTCAGCTCAGTCCATGATCCCAGGATTCTGAGATTGAGCCCCACATCATGTTCCCTACTCATTAGAGAGCCTGCTTCTCCCTCTCCCTCTGCCTCTCCTCTAGCTTATGCTCTCTCTCTTGCTCACTCTCTCTAAGAAATGAATACAATCTTAAAAATATATATATATTTATATCATATAAATATTGTATTATATACATATATATAATATATTTTAATGAAAGTTTAACTTCTTTCTTGCCTATTTGGATGCCTTTTATTTCTTTTTCTTGTCTGGTTGCTGTGCCTAGGACTTTCAGTACTATGTTAAATAACAGTGGTGAGAGTGGACATCCTTGTCTTTCTTGATTGTAGAGGAAGAGCTCTCAGTTCTTCTCCATTGAGGATGATATTTGCTTTTTTAAAATATATGGCCTTTATTATGTCAAAGTATGTTCCCTCTATCCTTACTTTGTTCAGGGCTTTATCATGAATGGATGTTATACTTTGTCAAGTGCTTTTTCATTATTGAAATGATCATATGGTTCTTATCATTTCTTTCATTAATGTGGTGTGTCACATTGATTAATTTGTTAATATTGAACCACCCTTGCAGCCCAGGCATAAATCCCACTTAATCATGGTGAATGACTTTTTTAATGTATTGTTGGATTGTTTGCTAGAATTTTAATAAGAATTTTTGCACCCATGTTCATCAGGGATATTGGCCTATAGTTTTCTTTTTTAGTGGAGTCTTTATCTGGTTTTGGCACCAGGGTAACGCTGGCCTTTTAGAATGGGTTTGGAAGTTTTCCTTCCTTTTCTATTTATTGGGATAGTTCAAGAAAAATAGGTATTAACTCTCCTTTAAATATTTGGCAGAATTCATCTGTGAAGCCATCTGGCACTGGACTTTTGTTTGTGGGAAATTTTTTGATTACTGATTCAATTTCTTTGCTGATTTTTGGTCTGCTGAAATTTCCTATTTCTTCCTGTTTCAATTTTGGTAGTTTATATGTTTATGAATTTATCCATTTCTTCTATGTGGTCCAATTTGTTGGCATAGCATTTTTCATAATATTCTCTTATAATTATTTGCATTTCTGTGGTATTGGTTATTTTTCCTCTCTCATTGTAATTTTATTTATTTGGGTCCTTTTGCTTTCCATTTTGACAAGTCTGGATAGATGTTTATTATTTTTTTTCAAAGAACCAGCTCCTGGAATCATTTATCTGTTCTATTGTTTTTTTGTTTTGTTTTGTTTTGTTTTTGTTTCTATATCATTTATTTCTGCTCTAATTGTTATTCTTTTCTTCCTTCTGATGGGTTTAGACTTCATTTGTTGTTCTTTTTCTAGCCCCCCTTAGGTGAAAAATTAAGTTATTAATTTGAGATTTTTCTTGCTTTTTGAGGTAGACCTGTATTACTATATACTTTCCTTTAAGACTACTTTTACTGCATCCCCAAAGTTTTGGGCCATTGTGTTTTAATTTTAATTTGTTTCCATGCATTTTTTTCCTTCAATTTCCCAATTGATCTATTCACTGTTTAGTAGATTATTGTTTAGCTTCTATGTATTTGTGGTCTTTCCAAATTTGTATTGAACCACAAGAGACCTTGACCAGCCAAAGTAACATTGAAAAAGAAAAGAAAAGCTGGAGGCATCACAATTCTGTACTTCAAGTTATATTACAAAGCTGTAGTGATCACAGTAGTATGGAAATTGCACAAAGATAGACACATAGATCAATAGAACAGAATAGAAAATCCAGAAATGAATCCATATCTATATGGTGAATTAATCTTTGACAAAGCCAGGAAGAATATACAATGGGAAGAAGACAGTCTCTTCAACAAATGGTTCTAGATACCTAGAAATAAACCTAAACAACAATATGCAAAAAATGAAACTGGACCACTTGCTTAAACTATACACAAAAACAAATTCAGAATGGATTAAAGACCTAAATGTGAGACTTGAACCAATAAAAATCCTAGAGAATCAGGCAGTAACTTCTTTGACATGAGTCCTAGCAACTGTTTTCTAGGTATGTTTCCTGAGAAAAGGGAAAAAAAGCAAAATATAAACTATTGGGACTTCACAAAAATAAAAAGCTTCTGTACTGCAAAAGAAACAATTAATAAAACTAAAAGACAAACTATAGAATTCAAGAAGATATTTCCAAATGATGACATATCTGATAAAGGGCTACTACACAAAATTTATAAAGAACTTATAAAACTCAACACCCCAAAAATGAATAATCCAGTTAAAAATGGCAGAAGATATGAATACACATTTTTCCAGACACCCAGATAGCCATTAGACACATGAAAAAGATGCTTAAAATCACTCATCAACAGGGAAATACAAATAAAAACTATAATAAGATATCACCACACCCTGTCAGAGTGGCTAAAATCAACAACATAAGAAAGAACAGCTGTTGGCAAGGATTTGGAGAAAAGGAAATCCACTTGCACTGTTGGAAATGCAAACTTGGTGCAGCCACTCTGATAAAACCTTGAGGTTCCTCAAAAAGTTAAAAATAGAACTATCCTATAATTCAGTATCTACACTATTAGGTATTTACTCAAAAAATACAATAATACTAATTTAAAGAGATACATGCACCCTGATGTTTATAGCAGCAAAATCTACAATAGACAAATTATGGAAATAGGCTGTGTCCATCAACTAATGAGTGGATAAAGAAGAACTGTATGTGTGTGTATATATACGTATATATGCACACACATACACTCATTGGAATGTTACTCAGCCATAACAGAGAATGCAAAATTGCCATTTGCAACAACATGGATGTAACTAGAGAGTATTATGCTAAGTGAAATAAAGTCAATTAGGGAAAAGACAAATATCACATAATTTCACTCATATGTGTAATTTAAGAAACAAATGAGTAAGTAGGAAAAAGAGTGGGAGAGAGATAACCAAGAAACAGACTCTTAACTAGAGAACAAGCTGATGGTTACCAGAAGGGAGGTGAGTGTGGGGGTGGGGAGAGGTTAAATGGGTGATGGGGATTAAGGAATATACTTTTTTTTTAATGAGCACCGGGTGATATATGGAAGTGTTGAATCACTGTATTGTACATTTGAAACAAATATTATACTATGTGCTAACTGGAGTTTAAATTAAAAAATAAAAAAATAAGAAAAGAGATTATGTGTTAGCAAAGGTGTGGAGAAAAGGGAACCCTTGTATGCTACTGGTGGGAATGTAAATTGATATAGCCCTATGGAATCCCTCAAAAAATTAACAGAACTACCACATAGCAATACTATTTCTAGGTATATATCCAAAAGAAACGAAATAAGCATCTTGAAGACATCTCTGTGCTAACCATGTTCATTGCAACAGTATTCACAGTAGCCAAGATATGGAAAATTAAAATCTTTAAAAAACTAAAAGAAAAAGTAAGGGTATATCAGAAAGAAAAGAAAATAATAAAATTATTGATTCTTCTCTGTGAAAAAAATGATCATCACTGATTGGAAAAAAAACAACGACAAAAAAAACAGCAGTGGGACACCTGGGTGGCTCAGCAGTTGAACATCTGCCTTTGGCTCAGGGTGTGATCCCAGGATCTGGGATCAAGTCTCACATCTGGATCCTTGCAGGAAGTCTGCTTCTCCCTCTGCCTATGTCTTTGCCTCCTCTCTCTCTTCATGTCTCTCATGAATCAATAAATAAAATCTTTTAAAAAAAGAGAAAGGAAAAAAAACCCTGCAGTTTCTTATATCAAAAAGAGAGGTACTTTGAACTAGTAATCTAATCAATATATCAACTCTCACATTTCTCTACATATAACTATTACTATTTATTAGAGGAATAACATTTACTAAATAACAGATATTGCAAATTATATTCTCACAATGTTAACTTCTGAAAGAATGTACAAATAATAGTTTAAATATTTTGACTAATAAATATGGTCCTTTCAAAACCACATCAAGCAAAAAACAGTAAAAAATGCATTCTAATTCTAGTTAACATTAAACCAATATTTACATAAATTTCTAAAAGAAACAATAAAATCCTAAATCATAAATTCAAAAGCTAGGAAACATTTTAAAAAGAATATATATGCCCCATATAAAATATATTTATGCCCATGTAAAACACACACACATACACAAATCAGAATAAAATTAATATTAAAAATAAATAATAGTGAAAGGGAATAAAGGGGAAAGGAGAATAAATGAGTGGGAAATATCAGAAAGGGGGACAGAACATGGAAGACTCCTAACTCTGGGAAATGAACTAGGGGTGGTAGAAGGGGAGGAGGGCGGGGGGAGGGGGTGACTGGGTGGCGGGCACTGAGGTGGGCACTTGATGGTATGAGCACTAGGTGTTATTCTGTATGTTGGCAAATTGAACACCAATAAAAAATAAATTTATTATTAAAAAAATTCAATAACATTTCCCAGAAAATGAATAAGACCCAATTGTAGTGAGAAGTTCACTATGCATCATAGAATTATTGACCTAGAACATTCAACTCAAGAAATATTGTGATAGAGATGCCTGGGTGGCTCAGTGGTTAAGTGTCTGCCTTTGGGTCACAGCATGATCTCGGAGTTTTGGGATCAAGTTCCATCTGCAGGGAGCCTGCTTCTCCCTCTGCTTGTGTCTCTGTCGCTTTCTGTATCTCTCTCATGAATAAAAAATAAATAAAATCTTTAAAAAAAAGAAATATTGTGATAAAGTTTTTGGGCTTTAAAAATTAAACACACACACACACACACACACACACACACACACACACACCAAAACTCCAGGTCTCCAGGAATTAAGAATGAGCCACATTAAAAAAAAATAATAATAATAAATAAAAATTTAAAAAATCCATTCACTGATAAAACAACATGCAATAAAGATTATAGACTACCATTTCTAAGAAGCTCAATAAAAGCAAGTATGAGCTAAATCTGTTATATCCATCCGTCTCTTAAATATAAAGGATGTAAAAACATTCTTGTATGTGGAATACTTCAGGGAATACTGCAAATGAATTCTTCTTGAATCTACTAAAAGATGAGCTATATCCAACAAAGTGAAAACTGGGAAACTTCAGAAAATGGCTCATGGAAGTACTGACCATACTTAATTGTAGATCTGTAGATCTAAGACTATATCAAAGGTGGTACAAGGCTGTAAGAGTAATATGGTTATGTTCTCTAAAAAAAAGGACAACAATAAATAATACAAATAAAATGTTGGAGGAGGAATGTATATTGTCACATCAGTAGCAGTTGGTAGTCAAAGAATGTTATCGTCACCTGACAATTCAAACAATAGATGGTTAAACAAAAAGAAAGACTTAAAGGTAATTTACTAAATATTATTATAAAGGGAACCATGTGAACAAAAGTCCAAATCTTTTATGATTTAAAAAGGAAAAAGTAAATGGACCACATATAAGTGTAGATGCAACAGAATATAATATTTATTGTAGTTATACTATTTTATTATTAAATAAGATGAGAAGTTGAAACCAGATGTCAGACATAACAATACATGCCTAACTCACTTATTTTGAAAAACTAAAAGGATTCCAGTTTATCTCACAAAGCAGCAGCATCTAAATTTTTGTGATTTAACACAGACATACCTAAAGTAATGACTCTCAAAGGCTAACCATAAGGGATGGAGAAGATACAACAGAAAAACAGAAAAATTAAGAAAGTAGGAGATAGAAACCTTATATCAGACAAACTATAACTGAGAAAAAAGCATTAAATGTACCACCATTAACATAACATAATGATAAAAGCCACAATTCATTTCCATACAGTGTACATTAAAGAGATATAATATAGAAAGAAACAGACCAATAATAGATTTAAGCCATTCTTTTTTTTCTTGTCAGTATAAATCAAGTGAAAACATTAAACAAGAGGTAGAAGATCTCAATGACATAATCAATAAATATACATATAACTATATTGTATCTTGTTAAAAATATACCTTTTTATAGGAACACATGGAACATTCACAAAATGAATCACACACATATCATTAGGTCAAAAGAAAGCATCAATAAGTCCTATAAAGCAGAAATAATACAGATAGCAATCTTAATAAATGAAATCAATAAAACTGATAATTAAAGACAACATTTAAAAAAATACTTTCTCTGGGATTCTTTTTTTAAATGGAAAGCTTTTTTGGTTTATGAAAGTAATAATTAGCTTGAAGCCTAAGAAAGCAGAAAATAAATATAATACTACCTGCCTTAGAGTTTTATTGGAAGGAATCAATGATAGAAAGCAGTGAAAGGAATACAGAAAAACATTTAAAATGATTGCTATCATTCAATATATTTTATTTATTAAAAATTATTGACTTCTAGTTTTAGCTCTGATAGAAGTTGTAAATTCCGTCCTTAAAGAAATAAAACAACTGATAATAAGGAAATCAATGTTTCCCCTTGAGCTTATCAGAGAACTGACCTTACAGAGAAAACCTAAAATCTGTAGAGGCAAATACAAAGAACCACAGCTGAGGTTTGATTATTTAGAATAGAAGACAGTAGAACCTTTAACTGGTAGAAACATTTAAATGGCAATTTTGACAAATTATTGAAGGATGAATGTGAATTAGCATGAGACTAAGAAACTCCTGGGAACTCATCTTAGGAGGCTCCATATTTTTGTGGTTTTACCTCTTGGAACTTCACCAGGTTCTCACAGTAAAATCTAAGAAAAATCCCATCACGTTCTGACATGTTGAGAGGAAAAATAAACATTTTGAAAATGATTTCATTCTGAATAACAAAGAACCATTCACCAGAGAAAAAGACCATCAGAGCCTTATCCCACAAAGCACAAAGGGTTTTTGTCCAATTCCACTCCTCGCTCTTCCTGTCTTCCATTAGGAAAAATCCTAAGAAACATTTGTGAGGGTCACATCCCAGGAAAACAAGTTTTCTGGAAGATTAAGATTTAATAGTAATATTATAGGGCACTTCTCCCTTCACATCACCACACAAGATTCCAGAGTAGTAAATGCAAATTACGCCTAAAATTGCTGAAGATACAAACTACATTTAAGGAGTAAGGTTTTTTTTTTTTTTTAAGATTTTAATTTTTTATTCATGAGAAAGAGAAAGAGGCAGAGACATAGGCAGAGGGAGAAGCAGGCTACCCGCAGGGAGCTGAATCCCAGACTCCATCCCTAGACTGGGGATGATGCCCTGAGCTGAAGGCAGACGCTCAACTGCTGAGCCACCCACATGTTCCTACGGAGTAGTTTTTAAGGAAATCCAAAGATAACAGGGGAGACAAAAACAAAGATACTAGAGGAATTTGAAGCCCCAGCACCAATAACTACAACATTAAGGACAGTCTAATTTCTAGCTGTACCATCAAAAAAAACTTCATACTAAATGTCTTCTACTTCAATATCTAGTTTTCTAATACATAATATTTGAATTTCAATAAAAAATAACAAATCATGCTAAAAAGTAAGAAAACACAAAATTTGGAATGACAAAGAAAGCATCTGAACCAGACTTAAATATAGCACAGATAGATGATCAGAAAGATCATAGAGGAAATATAAAATAACCATAATAAATATGTTAAGGCTTCTAATAGAAAAGAAGACAAAGCACACAACAAGGA
This sequence comes from Canis lupus dingo, assembly GCF_003254725.2. Lineage (NCBI taxonomy): Eukaryota > Metazoa > Chordata > Mammalia > Carnivora > Canidae > Canis > Canis lupus. Next base: position 45,319,992 of record NC_064248.1, read on the forward strand.
GAGTAATATTGGCAGAGATATGGAAATTTGAAGAAATAACCAAAAGAAGTAACCCAAAACAAATTAAAATGCTATAACAGAGTTTAAGAATGCTTTTTATTGGCTCATCAGTAGACTGAATATGCCCAAAGAAAAAATAAGTAAGCTTAAAGATAAGTCAATAAACACACAAACTGAAATACAGAAGAAAAAAAATTTAAATTTGAAAACTGGAATAATTTCAAAATGGGTAAGTAACCTGCATAATTATAATAATTGAAAGAGAAGAAGGCACAAAGCAGAGGAATATTTAAATTAATGATGTGGGGAAAAGCACCTAACTTTGAGGAACAAGAATAAGAATCACAAAGGACTTCTCAACAGAAGCCATGCAAAAAAAAGAAATACAGTGTTAAATAATCAACCAATGTAGAATTCCATATGCATGAATTTACCCTTTAAAAGTGGTAAAACAAATCAAAACCACAATGATATATTACCTCACACCAGTCGGAATGTCTAAAATTAACAAGTCAGGAAACAACAGATGTTGGCAAGGATGCCAAGAAAGGGGAACCTTTTTATACTGTTGGTGGGAATGCAAGCTGAGGCAGCCACTCTGGAAAACAGTATGGAAGTTCCTCAAAAAGTTGAAAATAGAGCTACCCTACACCCCAGCAATTTCACTATTAGGGATTTACCCCAAAGATACAAATGTAATGATCTGAAGAGTCACCCCAAGTTTTAAAGCACAAAGTCCACAATAGCCAATATATGGAAAGAGCCCAGATGTCCATTGACAGATGAATAAATAAAGAGCATGTGGCATATATACACTACTTAGCCATCAAAAAAGAAAGAAATCTTGCCATTTGCAGCAATGTGGATGGAACTAGAGGATATTATGCTACATGAAATAAGTCAATAAAAGAAAGACAATTATCATATGATCTCATATGTGGAATTCAAAAAAACAAAGCAACAAAATAGAGGATCATAGGGGAAGGGAGGAAAAAAAAAAACAAGATGAAATCAGAGATGGAGACAGACCATAAGAAACTCTTTTTTTTTTTTTTTAAAGTTTTTATTTATTCACTCATGAGAGACACACAGAAAAAGGTAGAGAGAGAAATAAGCTCAATGTGGGGAGCCCAATGTGGGACTTAATCCCAGGACTCAAGGATCATGCCCTGCACAGAAGGCAGAGGCTCAACCATTGAGCCACCCAGGCAATCCTAATCCTAGGAAACAAACTAAGGGTCACTGGAGAGGACGACAGTGGGGTGGCGTGGGGTAACTGGGTGATGGACATTAAGAAGGGCACGCAATGTAATGAGCACTAGGTATTATATAAGACTGATGAATCACCAACTTCTGCCTCTGAAACCCATTGGTTAACACTATATATTAATTAATTGAATTTAAATAAAAAACATTTTAAGTTCATTTTAAATAAAATTTTAAATTAAACAATAATCTTTTAACAATATCATTAATGTTTTAACAATAATGTTAAATAATGTTTATCTAAAACATTTTAAATAAAATTTTCTTCAGACAAAAAATGAGGGAATTCATTGCCATCAGACTTAACTTACCAAAAAGGTCAAAAAGAAGTTCTTCAAGGGGAAGGAAAATAAAATAGGTCAGAAACTCAATTCACAAAGGAAATATGTCATGGAAGGAATAAATTAATATAAAATAAAATCTTTCAGCTTTTATTTTTATTGACCTAAAAATAATTTTTTAACATGGTAATTGTGAACATATATTGGATGTTTATAGCATATAGATAAGTGCAGGAAGTATTCTAGGAGACAAGATATAAGAACTGGGAATAATCTGTCATAAAATATTTGTACTGCCCATGAAGTGGTAAGGTGTTTTTGTTTTTTTGTTTTTTTTTAAATGGCCTTAAATTGTAAATGTATATTGCAAGCTCTGGGACAACTTTTAAACTTTTTTTTTTTTTTTTTTATGAAGAATGATCGATATGCTAAAAGAAGAGAAAACTTAAATCATACAACATGCCAGTTAAAACCAGAGATTTCTGGGGTGCCTGGGTCGCTTGGTTAGTTAAATGTCTGCCTTTGGCTCTGGCCATGAAGTTCTAGGATGGAGCCTCCACATCAGGCTCCCTTGAGAGTCAGCTTCTTCCTCTCCCTCTGCCTCTTCCTCTGCTTGTGCTCTCTTTCTCTTTCTGTCAAATCAATAAATGAAATCTTTAAAACAAGCAAACAAACAAAAAACCAAAAAATAGAAATTGCAGGGGCTCCTGGGTGGTTTAGTTGGTAAAGCATCTCACTCTTGATTTTGGCTCAGGTCATGATTTCAGGGTTGAGAGATTGAGCCCCACCACGTCAGACTCCACATGGGGCATGGAGACTGCTTAAGATTCTCTTTCTTCAGGCAGCCCTGATGGCCCAGTGGTTTAGCACCGCCTTCAGCCCAGGGCCTGAGTCTGGAGACCCGGGATCTAGCCCCACATTAGGCTCCCTGCATGGAGCCTGCTTCTCCCTCTGCCTGTGTCTCTGCCTCTCTCTCTCTCTCTCTCTTTGTTCTCTCATGAATAAATAAATAAAATCTTAAAAAAAAAAGTTTCTCTCTCTTCCTCTACTCCTTCTCCCTGTTCCCCTCCCAACTCATGCTTTCTTTTGCCCTCTCTCTTTTTCCAAAAAAACAAAAAACAAAACAAAGATTATAGAAAGAGGAAAAGAAACAAAAAAGAATAAGTACAATGAATAGGAAAAGAATTACAAATAATATCTATATTAACAATTACTTTAAGTGTCAAAGTCGAAATATACCAATAAAAAATATTGTCCTAAAAGATAAAACATAAACACAATTCATATTCTCTAAAAGAAACACATTTTAAATGTAAAGAAACAGACAGATTAAAATTAAAGTTATGGAGAAAGAAATACCATTCTAATAGTAGTAAAGAAAAAGACAACAGACTTCAGAACCGTGAAAATTATCAGTCATAAAAACAGGCAGTACACAGTGATAAAGGGGTAAGTTCTCCTACCCCTTAACACAAACCTATACATATAACAATAGATAGTCAAAATATGTGAAGCAAAGACTGATAAAACTAAAAGGAGAAATACACAGTCTGCTATTGTAGTTGAAGATTCCAAAGCCCTTCTTTTGGTAACGGGAAGGGATCAAGGAATAGAAATCAGCAATAGTACAATTGACATGAACAGACTTTTTTTTTTTTTTTAAAGAATTTATTATTTATTAGAGAGAGACTGAGAGAGCATGAGCAGGGGGAGGAGCAGAAGGAGAGAGACAAGCAGACTCCCCATTGAGCACAAAACCCAAGGTGGGACTCTATCCCATGACCTTGAGATCATGATCTGTCCCAAAATCAAGAACCAAGACACTTAATGGACTGAGCCACCCAGGTGACCTTGAACAAATTTTTAACCTATTTTATCTACCTGATATTTATAGAACACTTCATCCAATAGAAGCAGAATATAGATTCTTAAGTTCAAATGGAAAACTCATGAACACAGAATACAATACTAGGTCATAAAACACAATACAAATAACATAAAATATATTTTCAGGCCATAATGGAGTTAAAATAGTTATCAATAGGAAAAAGCAGAAAAATCACCAAATGTTCAGACATTTAAAAAAATAGTATGAAATACACAAACATTTAACTAAAAAGGTCTCAGGAGAATTAAAACAATTTTTGAAGTAAACAAAAATGAAAATAAAACATCTAAATTTGTAGTATGCAGTGAAAATAGTGATTAGAAGGAAAATTAGAGCATTAAATACATATTTTAGAAAAGAAGAAAGCATGCAAATAGTCTAATCTTCTATCTCAGAAACAGGAGATACTTAAGTTCAAAGCAAACCGAAAAAAAAGAAATTATAATATAGAGCAGAAATCTCTTACCTTGAAACCAGGAAAATGGCAGCCCCAGTGGCCCAGAGGTTTGGCGCCGCCTTCGGCTGGAGGTGTGATCCTGGAGACCCAGGATCCAATCCCATATTAGGCTCCCTGCATGGAGCCTGGTTTTCTCCCTCTTCTCTGCCTGTGTCTCTGCCTCTCTCTCTCTGTCTGCCATGAATAAATAAATAAAATCTTAAAAAAAAAAAAAGAAAAAAGAAAAAAGAAACCAGGAAAATAACAGAAAAAATTAAACAGAAGATGGATTCATTAAAAGATTAAACTTCTAGCCAGGCTAACTAAATAAAAAGAAAAAAAAAGTCACAAAATGTCTATAAATAATACTCTGGACATTAAAAGCTTAATAAAGAATATTATGGACTACAAGGTCCCCCACAAAAAATTCATATATTGAAGCTTTAATCCTCAATGTGATGACGTTAGAAGGCAAGGCATTTGAAGGGCAGTTAAGCTTCAATGAGATCACAAGGGTGGGGTCTTCATGATAAGATTAGTGCCCTTTTAAGAAGAGGTGAGAGAGTTTGTCTTTTCCCTCTCTCTATCACGTGAGGATACAGCATGAAGACAGCTGTCAGCAGCCCAGGAGAGGGTTTTCATCAGACACCAACATCTGTGAGCAATTTCCTTATTTTCTTCCCAGCTTCCAAAATTGTGAGAAATAAATATTGTTTCAGTCACCCAGTCTATAGTACTTTGCTATAGTAGCCCAATTAACTAACACAAAGGGATACTATGAATAACTTTATGCCCACAATTTGGTAACTAAAAAAAATATATAAAATTACCTCAGAGATGCAAAGTTTTAAAAGTCAAACAAGGAGAAATAGGTAATCACAATAAGTCCATTTATATTAACAACATTGAATAAAAACCTTCCAAAAAAGAAAGCATCAGGAAGGAAAGAAAGGAGCGAAGCATAAGAGAGATAAGGAAGATTTTCCATAATCTTTATCAGGAAACAGAAGCATAAGAACACCTCATTTCTTTTGATGGTCAGTATTTTCCTAATACCAAAACTATATAAAAGCATTACTAGACAGGAAAACTATTGACAAAATAATGTTAGAGTTTATATGGAAAGGCAAAGACCTATAAGACCCAATACAATACTAAAGAAGAACAAAGTTGGAGTAGTATCTGACTTCAAGACTTATTATAAAGCTATAATAAACAAGAGAGTGAGGTATTGATAAAAGAATAAACACACAGTTCAAAAAATGAAATGAAGTGTCTGGAAATAGACTCACACAAATATTGTCAACTTATCTTTGAAAAAGGAGCAAAGGCAATTCACTGGAACAAAGGTATTCTTTTCATCAAATAATGCTGGAACACTTTGACTTCCAGATAAAAAATATATCTATATCTATATTAATATCTAGACACACAACTTCTGAAAGTAACTTCAAAATGGATCACAGACCTAACTATAAAACTCAAGCTATAAAACTACTAGAAGAAAACAAAGAAGAAAATATGGATGACCTTGGGTTTGGTGATAACTTCTTAGATACAATACTAAGAGCATAATCCATGAAAAAAAAATTGAGAAGTTGGAGTTATGAAAATCTGCTCTGCATAAAGATACTATTAACAGAGTGAAAAGACAAGCTACAAAGAAGGAGAAAGTATTTATAAAACACATATCTGATAAAAGACTAATCCGAAACATACAAATATCTCTTGAAACTCAACAGTTAAAACAATTTCTCTTGAAAATAAGCAAAAGATCTGAATTGATACCATACCAAATAAAATATACAGAAGAAAAATAAGCTTATTAAAAGAATCTTAACATCATTTGTCACTATGGAAAGTGTAAATTAAAACAAGATAGCACCACACACCTATTGGAATTGCTTAAAAAAACAAAAACAAAAACACCAAAAAAAAGTTGGTGATACCAAAAGATTGTGAGGATGCAGATAACAGAAATTCTAATTCACTGCTGGAGGGAATATAAAGTGATACTGCTACTTTAGAAGACAGTTCCGCAATTTTCTAAAAAACTAAACAGTTTTCTCATGTTACGCATCAATTGCATTTTCAGTTAATAGGTAGCTGATCTGAAAATTTATTTCCACTAAAAAACCTGCACATGATGTTTATAGAACTTCATTCATAACTGCAAAAAAGAAAACAGGCAATTTTTCATTTAGCAGGTGAATGAACAAACTATGGTACATCTATACAAAGGAATATTCAGCAGTAAAAAAGAAATTATCTATCAAGCATGAAAAGGTATTGAAGAACCTTTAATGTGAAATGCTGTGTGAAAGAAGCAAGTCTAAAAAGGCTACATACTGCATGATTCCAATTATACAGCATTCTAGAAAAGGGAAAACCATGAAGATAGTAAAAATGATCAGTGGTTGACAGGTATGGGAGGGTTGAACAGGTGAAACACGAGGGACATTTTAGGGCTATGCAAATATTCCTTACGGTATTGTAATGGTGGACACATGACATTATGCATTTGTCAAAACTCACAGAATTTTACAAAATAAAAAAATAATTCTGTCTTTATATTTTAACAAGCCATTTTAGGAGGCAGACATACCCCAGGAAGGCATGTAGAAAGTGATGACTAACCACAGGCGACCAATAAAGGACAGTGGGGGTTAGGGGTGCGAATTCCCAGGCAGACAAAAATCTGCATCTAACTTGATTCCCTCAAAACTTTACTAGTAGTCTACTGTTGACCAGAAGCCTTACCGATAACATAGTTGGTTACACATATTTTAGACGTTACATGTGTTACATACTGTATTCTTACAATAAAGTTAAGCTAGAGAAAAATAAAGAGGTATTAAGAAAACCATAAGAGAAAATGGATTTGTTGTATTTATTATAAAGTATTTATTGAAAAAATTCTGCATATACATGGACTGTGCAACTCAATCTCGTGTTGCTCAAGGGTCAACTGTATATTACAAGTGCATGAAACAATCTCAGTGAAACGGAAGAGGGAAGATACTAACCTAAGTAACTTTGGAAATGAGTGAAATCTGTAGCACTTAAGGCAAAATTACTTGATAAAGTTGTGCCCAGTGGGCAAAAAGGTTAAGAACACTGATACTGTTGTAAAAGTATGCAAGAACTGAACTATTATGTAAATGAATGGCCCATGGTGTAGGTCTGGGTTTCTTACTGTTGGCTGGAAATTTACTGATATGCATGTGCAGAAGTCTTGAATGGTAGTAATGCATTAGAGTTGGAGACATCAGGTTTACCTTAATATAGACACATATAATTGCATATGAAGTATTTAGTGAGTGTTCCTTACTTTATCAGATGAGAGGGCCTAAAAACAAAAATATTTCTTATTAATAACCTCACCTAGTGCCCACACTTAGTTCCTAATGTGATTCTCCAATGAAAGGAACCAGTGCTCCTTGGGGAAATGGCTAATTCTAAGATTGGGCCTGGAAATAAACCAGATGATCCTGGAGCTCTTTCAGTTTCAGAGGACATTTAAAAATTTTATCATTGCTCATACAAACAAACAAAATCAAACAGACAAGAAACTAACTTATATGTCATAAGTCAAGGAAGCACAAGAACCAATTGAAAAAGATCCCATGCCAAAGTCCCTGAAGAGATCCCAATGTTCCTAAGGCTGGAGCAACCTGAGCAGGAACACAGATAAAGTAGTATTGGATTTTAATCAAAATTTAAAAATAAATATCTATGAGCCCACACTTATATAAATGATTGGATAATTAAACACATGAAGAAGCAAGTGAGAATTTAGACAGAATTCAACCCTATAAAATGGAATAATTTGGCAAAAAAGAACATAGGAAATATTCCTGAGTCTCCCAGAAAATAACACTGATCAAACATAAACATTCAAGGAAATAAAATATATACTGTGATTATCTATGGGAAAACTCAAGAACTGTAGGCTTAAATGTAGGGAAAAGGAATTACTTTGACTGACTCATACATAATAATTTAATTCTCATATGTAATATTCTGAATAGAACAGGAAATACGTTAAGCCATATCAATAAACCTAGAATCAGTCTCCTTTTGCTTTTTGAAATTGAAGCAAAATAAGTACTTGAAAGAAATGAAATATTCTTGAAAATAATAGACTAAGTTCCTCTTATTTGGAGTGAATATCATTTCTTATGTCCTAGAACAATATTAAAATAATGTTTAGTATACACTATATATTTAGCTTAATTTAGCAAATTCATTGCAAAAGCATTCAAAGATTCTTGACATTTAAAAATTTTATCATTGCTCTAACATTGCAAATTTAGGGGTATGTTATGGGTATACAGTACAAGTTTTGTTAAATATATAGAAATGTGGAATTTTAGAGTAAATATACCCATGGACACACCCACATTCACCCACACCCACCCACCCACCCACACATACACATGCATATACACACATACATATATATGATTACTTTATATATACATATATACATATATACATATATGATATATATACAGATTACTTTAACTAATCATACATAGCACAGAATTAAAAAAGCAGACAAGGACATATGCATGGCAAAAACAAAGATTCTTGGTCCTCTAGCCATGCAATTCTCACAAACAAAATAGTTTCTTATTTGTAGCTCACGGATATTAAGTACAGTGAAACACATATACCCATCCATGTGGATATGTGTATGTATAAAAGTGTAAATATTTGCATATGCATACATACCTGTATGTATTTGTAATTTCATGAACAGTCTTATATAATAGAGTCCTAGGGATAGAATTACTGGATTAAAATGCACACTGTAAACTTTAATAAGCTTGCCAAATTTTTATCAAAGTCACAGCAATTTACCCTTCCACAAACATATCCTTGTCATACAAAAATTTATCCAACTTTTTAATCTTCATAATTTGATAAAAATAGGTAACTGTGGTTTCATTGTTGCATTTCTCTTATATTTTTTCTTTTTTTTCTTTTTTTTTTGCATTTCTCTTATATTGAACAAAGTTACACAACCTATAATATGTTTAATAACTATTAGACTTCACATCAACTTTTTTCATATTTTAGCTCATTTTTTTTAGGTTTTTAAGATTTTTCTTAATGACTTGTAGGTGCTTATATGTAAAGGTGATTTATTTATCAAATAATTATCCTTTTGTATACATTTCCAGTTTATCATTTGTCTGTTTCTCATGATACACTCCAAAATTTAACGTTTAAATTTGGTCTTCTTTGTGCTCTTGAGGCTTTGAGTCATACTAAGAAAAGCTTTCAATAATCTATGATTATAAAATAATCATATTTTCTTATACTGTTATATTATTTCTGCTTAGATCTTTGAATTATTAGGTATTTATTTTGATTTAAAACCTGACATATGGATCTTATTTGGGGAGAAGGTGAGGAGGCTGTTTTTAATGTTTTTCAGACTGCTATTGTACTATCTCAACCATGTTTATTAAATAATACATCTGTTTCCCACTGATATGGAATATTGTATTTATCAAAAACTATATTCTTTAATATTTATGTTTATTTGAGGGGTTTCATTCACTCATCCATCCTATAAAAATTATCAAGGTTATCAAGGTACTTTCATTCCAGGTGATTTTGTTTTGTTTGTTATTTTTTTAAGTTTTGAAGATTATATATGTATATAATTTTACTCATACAGAAACAAACATATGTATACATAAATATATGTGTGTATGTATATATACAAAAGCACATAAATATTACTTTTCAGCAAATAAGCAGAGCATTAAATGGTTACTTTTATATTCCTCTAACAACATTGAACAATGCCAACAATCTTAGTTAGAAATACATTGGAAAACATTGCTATTTATTTATTTTTTTAAGATTTTATTTATTTATTCATGAGAGACACACAGAGAGAGGGGCAGAGATACAGGCAGAGGGAGAAGCAGGCTCCATGCAGGGAGCCCGATGCAGGACTCGATCCCAGGACTCTGGGATCTCGACCTGAGCCAAAGGCAGATGCCCAACCGCTGAGCCATCCAGGCATCCCCATTGCTATTTCTTTAGTATTTAACTGTGCTCTTGAGTAGAGTTTACTAATAGCTCACATAGGGTTTTTATTTAGTCACTATTTGTTAAATTAATATCTAGTTGTGTTTTTTATAACATACATATATGCGTGTATATTATTAAACATGTGATAAATAAACATGTATATTTATATATAAACATATATAATATATATATATATATATATATATATATATTAGTTTTGATATCAACCTTATGATTGCTCCATAAAAATTATTTAGGATCTTACCTTCTTTTTCTGTCTTCTGGGAAGATTTGATTTTCATTTGCATTATTAATTCTTTACAAACTTGATAGATTTCTCCTCCAAGTGTTGAGAAATAGCACATTACTGGCTTGGGGGATAAAAAGAATAGTCCTATAACAGTTTTACACGTTTATGGTAATTTTATTTTTTCTATTGTCCTATTGTTCTATGTTTGCAATTTATAAGTTCCTAATAATTAGCTACATCTTACTACTATTTAAATTTATTTATGTAGACATGAAAAGTATTCTCATGATTCTTTTCATTGTAATTCTCTTATGGATATTTTATCTTGCTATTTCTATTTTGTGTCTATTTCTCCTCATTCAGTTAAAGCTGCCTTGATGAATTTTTTCTATTTTCAAAGTAATAGCTCTTAGATTTATATGTTCCACCATATTCTACTTTATTTCATTAATTGCTTTTTCCCAATTAGGTTTATTTTCTACCTCAATTACTAACTTAAATTGGGGGCTTCACTTATAGTATTGTCTTTTTTAGAGTTTTACTGTTTAATGGTATATCTGGGCTTTGTCTTAGCTGTATCTCATTGGTTCTATAGTATAGGTTTTTGCTGCTTTTAAATAAAATAGTATTTGTTTATTTTTTCAAAGATTTTATTTAAAACACAGAGAGAGAGGCAGAGACATATGCAGAGAGCCTTATGCAGTACTTGATCCCAGGATCACAACCTGAGCCAAAGGTAGATGCTCAATTGCTGAGCCATCCAGATGCCCCTAAATAAAATAGTATTTAGATTTAATCTTCTCAAGACAACATTTATTTAACAATTTTTAAAATATCTGATATTGCATTCTTTCTTTTATACTTCTATTAATAATTTCCAAATTAATTAAAACTAGGTCAAAGAATGTCTTCTATACTATTTAGAGCTTTTGAAATTTTTGAAGGTATTTTTTGTGGCTGAATATACAGTCAGTTTTGAGAATGAGTTTTTTTATTTCTTTTTTTTAATAAATTAATTTTTTATTGGTGTTTGATTTACCAACATACAGAATAACACCCAGTGCTCATCCCGTCAAGTGCCCCCCTCAGTGCCCATCACCCATTCACCCCACCCCCCGCCCTCCTCCCCTTCCACCACCCCTAGTTCGTTTCCCAGAGTTAGGAGTCTTTTTCTTCTCCCTTCCCTTATATTCCCTTTCACTGTTATTTATATTCCCCAAATGAATGAGAACATACACTGTTTGTCCTTCTCCGATTGACTTACTTCACTCAGCATAATACCCTCCAGTTCCATCCACGTTGAAGCAAATGGTGGGTATTTGTCGTTTCTAATGGCTGAGTAATATTCCATTATATACATAAACCACATCTTCTTTATCCACTCATCTTTCGATGGACACCGAGGCTCCTTCCACAGTTTGGCTATTGTGGCCATTGCTGCTATAAACATTGGGGTGCAGGTGTCCTGCTGTTTCATTGCATCTGAATCTTTGGGGTAAATCCCCAACAGTGCAATTGCTGGGTCGTAGGGCAGGTCTATTTTTAACTCTTTGAAGAACATCCACACAGTTTTTGATTTAGTTATTCTGTATTTTTATATATGTTGGTGTATGTTTTCACCGGGTGAGAGACACAAATTATTTTTTTGATTTACATTGCTCTGTTAATTGCCTGTAGCTTACACTTCATAATTGTGATTATATAGATATTCAGGACTGGATATTGTTTGGAATTATAAATGCTTCTAACACATTACCTTTGGTATTAAAATTACAGCTCTAGATTTTTAAAACAGCTTTATTAAAGTATAACTGACTTCATGAATTAACACTGTATAATTTTCCTAAAGTTTTGTCAAATGTATACATGAAACCAGCATCATATTACATATACACAGAGAAACATACCCATAAATATACTGGGTATATACACACACACACACACACACACACACACACACACACAACATTCTGTGTACACACACATGTTTAACTCTTGTAGGCATTATAATATCTGTGTGATCTGTAATTACTGTGTGATTCCCCTAATCCTTTATGGTGATTCTTTCCTCATTCTGAGATGTTTTCCTCACAGGAAACTGATGAGTATTCTGCTGAACACCTGAGTGGCGTCTTTAGCTACTTTCTTTTTTTTTTTTTTAATTTATTTTATTTTATTTATTTATGATAGTCACATAGAGAGAGAGAGAGAGGCAGAGACATAGACAGAGGGAGAAGCAGGCTCCATGCACCGGGAGCCTGACGTGGGATTCGATCCCGGGTCTCCAGGATCGCTGCCCTGGGCCAAAGGCAGGCGCCAAACCGATGCGCCACCCAGGGATCCCGTCTTTAGCTACTTTCGCATCCTCTCTCTGCAGTTATTGTCCCCCCTCCTCCTGTGTCCTGGGTACTTTAGCCCACCCTTTTTTTTTCTCCAGATTCAGCTCCATCTCCTCAACTTCCATTGGACTCTTCCTGGGTTCCCCTCGTACTGTGTCCTGAAAACTCTCAAGGCAGTAAGGTTATACAATGGTAGGACTTGCCATATTTGCTTTCTGTCTCCCAGGAATCACTGCCCTTTGTCTGTCTCTTTTCTGAGCTCTAATATCTGTGTTTCCTGATTGCCTCTGGTTTCAACATATATGCTTCATGACTATTTCTGAATGATTCTTTCATTTGATGGGCACACATTTGGTTATAGTTTTAATCTGTTCTGTAGCTTCTTTCTGGAGATGCTTTCACAAATGTCTTAAGTTTGGTTACTATTTTCCACTCTTTTCTTTTCTCTTTTGTAATTTTTTGGTTTAAGTTTGTACTAAGGTGATTATATTCACTCAAGTAATATTATATATATATATATATATATAGAGAGAGAGAGAGAGAGAGAGAGAGAAAGAGAGAGAGTGGGAGACACTTAACTATGTAATATTGTAAAAATCAGAGATACATAAATCCAAAGACTAGAAAAGAGAATACACTTTCATGAATCTTACACTTTAGTGGTAGGAAAAAGTCAACAAAACACAAGCAATCAAATATAGTGGTGTTAGTTCTATAAAAGAAACATAATGAAGAACTGGAAGATGAAACGTATTGTTGATATTTTAGAAAACGTTTTTAGAAGAGGTGCATGAATGGCACAGTTGGTTGAACATCCACACCTTGGTTTCAGCTCAGGGTTATGATCTCCAAATTGTGAGGCTGAACCCAGCATTGGGCTCCCCCTGGGCATGGAGTCTGCTTAAGACTCACTCCCCCTCTCCTCTACAACTCCCATGTGCTTTCACTCTTTCTCAAATAAATAAATCTTTAAAAAAAAAAAAAAAGGAAAATGTTTTTAATAAAAAAAACTATCTTGTAAGTTATATGGAGAGTACTCATAGTTATTTTCAAAATAATGAAAGTCCCTGAGCTTATCTGTGAGAAGGGTATTACAGGAAGAGAAAACTTATATGAAGAAAGTACATTAATGGAACATGCATAACAGTTTGGAAGTAGTAAGGGAACAACTTTAGCTGACATTAGTGTTAGCAAATGAGTGCATATTGGAAGATGAAGGCATATCATTAACAATGAGAAAGACTGTATATGGATTCATAAACCAGTGTAAGAACTATACATTTTATTACTAATTAGAAGGAAAGCCATCAGAGACTTTTAAGAATAGAAATGGTGTGATTTATTTTATATTTCCGAAAGCCTTTCAAGATCAGTGGAGGAAAATACCTTGAGAAGCAAAAAAAAAAAAAAAAAGAAACATGTAAATATTAACAATGAAAAATTGCATGAAGGTGGCATGGGCTGAGGTGGTTATGCTATGAGAATAAACTGAATTCTAGATACTATATTAAGGTAGTTCAAAACTCTTATGATGAAATGAAGGTCAGAAAAGAGAGAAGTTAAGGATGATTCCATGGTTTTTGTTCCAGTTTAACAGGAAAAAATGAGTTGCTGTTTACTGATATGAGAAAGGGTGGAGAGAACAAAGTTTTACAGTGGTGGAATTAAGAGCTTGGTTTTACAAATATAAATGTGAAATAAATTTCAGACTTCCAAGAGTGAACCATACCTTTGGATATAAAAATCTAGTTCTAGGGACACACAGTCTAGAAATACAAATTGGAATCATCTGAATACAGGTGGTGTTCATAACTATATGACCAGATAAGATCATATAAGAAGGGACACAGATTAAAAAGGAGAAATAACCCTTAGCTATTTATTTCCAAGAGTGGAGACAGCACTCTCTAGAGCCCAAAAGAATTTCTACCAATTCTCCTTGAAGTTTCATATATTTCTGGTGTGTGTGTAGTTGAGGGACTGCAGACTCTGTGGGTTTAAGCAGTTGTTTTAATATTTACTTACCTCTAAATGACAGCAAGTGGCAGTTTTGGATCTGCCCATAATTTAGTACCGTTTTCCACACTTCTTCTCTAAGGATAGCCTCTGGAAAGCCTTCTGCATGCTATATTCTGTTAAAGACCACCTCCTCTTTTATGGAATTCAGAGTAACTGTCGCCACCAGCCTCAGATGCCACTCCCATTATTGCAAACATGACACTGTTGACTTTTGGTTTTGCTCTTCATGAAGTGTCATCAATTTAGACAATGACCTTGGGCTCATTGGATACATGCAGGTGCATGTATGTTCCCTCAGCATCTTCATACACCTCAGATCTTCAGTAATGTTGACAGCCCTTCTTCATGAGTATTGATTTGCAGTGACAAATCTCTCATAGTTTTAAAGAAGTTAATGTGCAAGTCTGTTACTCATTATTCTTGCTGGTTTGGAATAATTTTAATAACCTAAAATTTCTGGAAAAGTAAGCACGGACTCTCAATGGTAAATATGTCTGAGAAAAAAAAATATTTCTTGGTTCACAATGAAAGTATTTTTCTTTAACTTTCCTGAACATGCCTGCCCTTTCTATTACCTCTCTAGCACTAAAAAAATATTAACTTGAGTTGACCTTAACAATAGCCTATAAAAGTGTACAGTTTACTAAAATTCTCTCTAACTTGACCTTTGCTAGGCTTGGTTAAGATGGATTTTTGGTCCACCTTTTAGATTTTTTTTTTAAATATGAAATGGCCTTGTCATCCTCCATATAATTTCTCAAGAGTAACATTACCAATAGTTTCCTGAGAATGCTTTTAAAAATGGATTACCACCAACAGATTAGTATATTTTCATTAGAACTTACAGAGACTTTGAGGTGAATGATTTAAGCTCCACAGCACAACAGGTATTGCATTTCCTGACAATTATTTCATGCCTCAGGTTGTATGAGGCATGGAGCTAAAAGACATGTATTTTTGTTATTTTTTTCCCACGTGACAAGTTCCAGATTTTTAAAAATGTGTCTGACTATAGAATAGTTTCTTTTTAATAAGAAGAGATTTAAATAAGGATAAGGCATGCATTTTCTCCTAGGTGAAAAAGAGTCATGACTACATAACTGTCAGATAACATGAGAACTGAGATTTTCATGTCTTAGTGCAATAATCCACCAAATAATATGTATTGATTTACTTTTTGCTTTTAAGATAAACACTCTTAAAATACACCTTCCAATTTGATGCTCACAAGTGCTAGCTGCATTTTGTTGAGCTAGCTTCTTAAATCTACTTATTTTACTAATTCAAAGGGAAGCGCTGCTTTCCTTAACCTATAATTTGCGTATTTTACATCTAATTGGTTTCAGTTGAGTAAATACATGTTTGTCCTTATAGTGTTAAACACATAAGCTGTAGTGTTTATGCTATGTAAGTGTGATTAACTTGTAAAAAATTCATCAAGTGCCCTGAGATCTGCACAGCTTATTTAAAAATTATGTATAAGGTTTTGAAGAATAAAAATGATTTGACAAGTAGGCAGCCCACAAAGAACCTGACACATAAAGGGAAAAAGATCAAACGGGAATATAGCAGGCATATTCTCACTGTAGACTGCAGTGTCTGGTTCCACTCCAAGGGGGTTGAAAGAACAAGTAGACATGAAATATAGAGAAAGAAGACAGACATAACTCTCAAGGTGGAGAAATAAAAGGCCATTTGACATTCAAAAATGATTTTTTAAAATTTTATATTTTGACATCCAATCAATAAACTCACCTCAGTTTAACTTAGTTAACTGAACACAACTGCTGTCTTAAATCTGTGGAAAGCAATAAACAAGAGCACATCAAAAAAACATTTCTGCTAAGTAATATTAATCTCTGATTTCAGATTTTTTCAAATTTCCCATGACATAAAGGCAATGGCAAAAAATTACATATTCAAGCCCCAGAGTGCCAGTTTACAGCTTTTTAATTTTTAAACATGATTTAATATATTTTTTCAATTTTACTATGATGTCAACTCTTAGTTAAGGGTTATAGTCTAACTAAACACTGCATGTAACATTTTGGCTTTTTTAGTTTTCTTTATTTGCTTATCATTCATTATTTTAAATTTCAATATTCAAGGGCAGCCTGGGTGGCTCAGTGGCGTAGCGCCACTTTTCGCCCAGGGTGTGATGCTGGGGACCCGGGGTCAAGTCCCACATCTGGCTCCTTGCATGGGGCCTGTTTCTCCCTCTGCCTGTGTCTCTGCCTCTCTTTCTCTCTCTGTGTGTCTCTCATGAATAAATAAATAAAATCTTTTAAAATATTAAAAAGATAGATTTCAATATTCAAATTCATTTTTGTTTAATTTTTAAAATATAAGCCCATTAAACACCTATGTGCCATTGACTTTATTTTCGATTTAATTATTTTGAAATGCATGTGTAAAACTATATGAAGATGACACTAGGGCAAGTAACCCATAGGCAGTGAAAACAAAATCATATTAAACTGAAAATAATAAGAACTGAGAATAGATTGCCCTTTTTAAAGATGGTATTTTTCACCACCTTTAGAATAGTGTTTGTTTGTTTTTAATCCAGTGAGGTTCATACATGAAGAGATCCCTGAATTTTTATCCTTTGATATATAAATCTTAAAGAAATAATACTTTCTGGGTAAAACATCAATAATTATTAAATGACTGCAATAGGAAAAGGGATAAGTATCAGAATTTCTGTATTTAAGAATATGTATGTGCTCTTTATAATCTGATAATGCTGACAAACTGCCACCCCAAAAGGCTCCAATTAGTCATATTTCTTTCACTACATATCTTGCCTCTCAAGTAGTTAGATTTTAATGTTGGTTTAATTTGCATAATCTTGATACATTTTAGGTTGATAAATATTTTCATATTTTTGTTGGCAGTTCATATTAGTGCCTGTTAATTGACTATATATTCCATATTCATTTTTTCCAATATATTTTTTGTCCTTTGTTTGGGTAATTAACATTAACTAACTGGAGAACCATCCATTTTCACCTTCAAAGATTTGCTTCAGATCATTTCTTATTCAATATCTCCTTTTGTTTTTCTCAGTTCTTCATTTTTATCAAGTTTCACAAAATGAAAACATAAAAGGCTTCGTCTGTATTGTTTATTTTGCAATCCAATAGTGTTTTGACTAAATATAAACATTCTTTTCCTACCTGAATTTTCTAAGCCCATTATAATCCATTTTCTTAGTATACTTTTGACCTTCTGTTTTTTCCTTTGCAAATGATGTCACTCTCTCTTCTACAATGATGTGACCTTCTTCCTTTTTCATCCTACATAATTTTTGCTATAATAGAATTGAAAGCTCACCAAATACTTTTATTATGAATATGAGGGGATACTTTGATTAGATTATTGAAGTTATTTTTAGTCTTTTGAGTAAAGAGATATCTGTACAGTTTTCACTTCTCTTTGGTGACCAACTATACAAGACTACTTATAAAAATTAGAGAAGAAAAGCTTCTAACATTGTGTTTACTTTTTAAAATTTTCTAGTTCAAGTATAAAATATAAAATAATATTAACACACATTTTCTTTTCTATTTTTACTTTCCCCCTTTGCAAACTATGCTTTTATTTCCCAAGATAACCTTTTTACATTTATCTATATTCAACTTTCAGGTTTCTTTTGTAGTTAATTGTCTCTGGAAGTATGACTTCATTGATTCACGTTTCTACCCAATTTCAAATTCATATCTGCTTCCAATCAGTTTTAATTTCATTAAAAAATGTCCATTCTTTAATTAGATAAGGGTTTTTTTTAGTATTTACTACATATCGAACAAATGTCATATTTTAATAGGTATTTATTTTGTTTTGATCAGATATTATTTTATTAGACATAAGAAATATAAATTAGTTGATTTTTTTCAGGCATCTTAAAAATATAAAAACTTGTAACATATTTCTATGAGCTTAATTATTTAAAATGTGCATTGAGCAGTTAGTATAAGGAAAGGCAATAGAACATTCCCTCATCCTGAGAGATCCTCGCTAAAATAATCTTAGTTTATGCATTTTTTCACTTAAGATTTATTAGGATAACACATCTATTTCTCCTTTGCTATTCACCCCTGTCCTTCCAAAGTTCAATTTTGAGATCAAATTCAAAAGTAGGCTCCATTTTCTTATGAATCAATATTACCATGAGGAGTATGTATAGATATCCACTGGGAGAAATGATCCTTGGACTCTTTTTGTATGGTTTCCTTTCCTATGACTGGATGAGAGTAGTGAAGTTTTCCCTATTTTGGTTACCTCTTTGGCTTTCCCTTTTCTATCTATTTTGGATATCTAATAATGGAAGTAGGATTACAAAAAATGCATCTTTATTGATTTTTTTAAGATTTTATTTATTTATTCATGAGAGACACAGAGAGAGAGGCAGAGACATGGGCAGAGGGAGAAGCAGGCTCCGTGCAGGTAGCCTGATGTGGGACTTCAACCTGGGAATCTAGGATAATGCCCTGAACCAAAGCAGATGCTCAACTGCTGAGCTACCTTGGAGTCTTAAAAATTGCGTCTTTATCTAATGTCCCATTTCTGTCATTCCTATTATTATCATACAGATCAACAGATTATTGGATCTGTAACATGCTTTTCACATTGGTTGACTTTTTATTCTAACATTGTAACTCAGAAAAATATGTAGGGTTTTTGTTTAGTTTTTAACCTCCAAGATATTCTGTTTTTCAGAAGCCTTCATTCTTACTTAAGAGGTCTGAGTGACAAATTTTCAATGGCTCCTCAAAAGAACCCATTGTGCATTTTATTCCCTCTCTAGAACTTTCTACACAAGTCAGCCTTTGTTGGACCACTAATACTCCATGGCTTCTCCATCCTTTCATTAGTAAAAGATAAACCACCATCTCTATTTCACACTATCATTTCCGTGGGTAAAGCCAGACCTACATTCAATGTTTCAGAAATTCCTTTACTGTGTAAGTCCATATTTTAGAATATAGGTCATGTTCACACTTTCTCAGGTTCTTTTGCAGGGGAGTTTCAGGTATGTCACTTTGACTCTTATCTGCTGCAGTATATCTGGGCTAGTACTGGGAATTAGGCTCAATGATTGCAAATAATAGACTTATCAATTATGGCAGTAGGAAAGAATGTTACATCTAGTTTTCAAAAGTTTCATTTTTAGCAGTAGGTTTTAATTAAGTATTAATGATGTTTACAATGAATGTGGTTGTGTTAATCTTCCATAGAGCAGCAACCAGGTCTTTGTGGATCAGTTTTATCATGTAACTTTGGATAATAACTGTGTAGCCTCTAATTCTGTTTTTGTTTTGTTTTGTTTTGTTTTTAAGATTTCATTTATTCATTCATGAGAGACAGAGAGAGAAAGTCAGAGACATAGGCAGAGGGAGAAGCAGGCTACCCACAAGGACCCTAATGCGGGACTCCATCCTAGAACCCGGGATCATGCCCTGAGCCAAAGGCAGACCCTCAACCACTGAACCACCCAGGCATCCCCCAATTCTGGTTCAAAAGTTTTGGCAAGATGCTATATGTCATCCAATATCTTTTAAGAAGAGCAGTTTTCTGTTAACTTAGCCAGAATTAGTTTATATTACTTCAATTAAGTTCTCTTTTGATAAAATATTGAAATTTTTATTTTTAAAATTGAAAAATTATAACATTATCAACTTTTATATTAAGGGATAGGATTTCAAAATAATTTATTTTTAGCTTATCTTTACATGTTTATAAGAAATATATATATATATATATATATATATACATGCTGATCAAAAAGTCCTATATCCATAAATGTAATGAATAGGTCATGAGGATAAAGATATAGCATAGAGAATAGTCAGTGATATTGTAACAGGGTTATAAAGTGACAGATGGTAGCCACACTTGTGGTGAGTGTAGTATAACATTTAGACTTGTTGAATAACTATGTTTTATACTTGAAATTAATGTAACATTGTCCTTCAGTAAACTATGCTTCAGTAAAAATTTAAAAATAAGATAAAAATAAATAAGATAAAATGTATAAAATAAAAATAATTCTGAAAAAAGGTCATAAATCTATCACTGCTGGAAAAGTCTTCCAGAATTAATAAGCTAGTACAGAAGCTCAAAGATTCTGAGTCTTAATATTTGGACAAATGGATGAAATGTACTTTACAACACAAATGGAGAACAATAGACTTAAATTTTAGTCTTGATTCTGTCACTAGTAAGCTGTATGTCCTTTGGCAAGACATTTAATTTTTTTGTTTGTTTCTACTTATTTTCCTATGAATGGATCTGGTTAGATGACATCCTCATAATAGCCCTTCATTTAAATTTGAAGACATGTTAATACAAATTGCTGAAATAAATTATGTAAATACAAATATCAAACATATTGAGAGTTTTAAAAGTGAATTATTAAAGTGAATTTTTATGTTAAATAATCCTTAACTTAGAGAGCTAGCCAAAGAGCCATTTGCAGAATGGTCATTAAAATGAAAAAAAAAAATGACCTTACGATACTACTATAAAAAAATCACGTGACTTCATTAAATTTCCAAAATTCAAGTCCAGTTGATTTATAAACTCTTTCTTCTGCATATTTATTGCTAGAACACTGTTAATTCACCTTTAACGATACACATACACACACACAGTTGAGTGTGTCTCCTAGCAACTCCTCTTGGCAGTATGAGTGGGATGGGCTGTCTCTTTACTCACTTTCACTTTTCCCATCTGCACCAGTTTCTCATGTGACAATTCCTCTCCCTGGGATTCTGGCAACCCCAATCAACATCAGTTGCTGCAAATATTATCATAAGAAGAAGGAAAAGAAAGAAAAGCTCATTTCCTTAATGTACAACAGCTAAAATTTTCAAGTTTTAGCTAATATTCAAATACAAAATAAGATAACATGCTTTGACATAGCAATATGACTTTTGGACAAGCAAGACTTCCCTTTATTGCATCAGTGAAATCTCAGCTGACTGAATACTCTTTCTTCTTTTCATTTTTCTTAGGAGAACGTAAAGTTCTTGAAATAATCACAATGATTTTTCTCCCCAAGGTTATCCTTATTTTGCTCATTTTGAGCCAGGAACCACTGAGATTCCTATTTGTGGTCCCAATTTCAATTTCACCAGCTGAAACATGAGTCATAATATGACTTACTTTCTTTAGTACATTGGGAGTTTCATTTCTCCCAAATCCAACGCTTTCATATGCCCCAGTTTTGCTGTTTTCACTACCAAGAAGCAGAGTATATCACCAAACTCATGCATATAATACTAAGAAAACTCAAGCAAATCTCATACACAAACGTGACTATCATAGCAGGTTACACTAGAAATCAGTGATGTTCAACAGTGACGGTGTCACTAACTAGAGGGCATTTTGAACATTTGCAGGAAATTCTTGGCTTCCGCCTCCCCCCAAAAAAAGTCAGTTCTCATATATACTTTTCATAACCATAGTGATTCCAAGTATAAGTCTTATAAGATTGGGCTTTCAAATGTAATTTATACTATTATATATTGCATTATAAACTGCATCCTACTGTATTAGTCCTTTCATATTACATTATTTTTTTAAGATCTATTTATTTATTTGAGAGAGAGAGAGTAAAAGTGGGGGGAGGAGCAGAGGGAGAAATTCTCAAGCAGATTCTCCTCTGAGTGCAAAGCTCAACCCCAGCCCACTCCACTATCCATGAGATGATGACCTGAGCCAAAACCAAGATTGGCTTAACAAACTGAGCCACCCAGGGGCCCCAAATTATAGTAAATTTTTGAAGTCTGTTGCTATATTGTGATAAGAGAGAGAAATATTGATTAAGCTGCTAATTAAAGCATTCATTCCTTCATCAATTCACTTATAACTATACACATCTTGTATGCAACTATGTAATAGTTGCTATTTGAGACACTGAGGATACTACAGTGATAAAAATTAAAAGGCAGCCCATGGCTATAGAACTTTCACCTTCTAGTGTGGTAGACTAATAATAAAAATAAAGTTTAAAATATAAGATACTGATAAAGGCTATAAAAAAAAATGGAAGCAGTAGCCCACAGTCTACTACCTAAAACTAAGACTCAAATATGATAAATTTTACCTAATTTATTTAATTTCTTATTTTCTGGAGTGGTAGAGTAAGTGTGCAAACAAAACACTTTTAATTAGAACACAAACAACAAGAAACTTTTATTCTAGTTCCATCTGCTATCCTTTGTCCTGGAAGTATAGTGGGAAGTAATACCTGTGAAATAAACAGAGACACCACATTAGGCAAGAAGAGTCATTGGATCATAATGTTGGGATTCAAATAAACATCATCAGATAGAGGAACCCCAACTTGGGCAAAAATGGCTAAGCCTAAGCATTACCATCTTGCTCAGTCATTAGCTAAGAGCCACTCTGAGAAGGCTGTGACCTTGGCTTGAATGGTGAGGTGAATTAGAAGCAGCTAATATATGGAGGTTTGTCAGGTACCCTATTTCTCATGACTAGATGATGAATCTTCCCTTGAAAGGGAATTTGAATGGAGTTCCTTATTCTGCCAAACTCATCTCCTATAAAATTTAGAAATGTATAATGGTATGCTTACCAATCACCAGTACTTTTGTTTATTTGTTTTATCTAGGCTTTATGGTAGACTGAATGTCAGTCAGACCATCAATGTCTAATGGAATGAGCCTATATTCCCTATTCTCTCATGAGCATGTTAATCTACTTTTGTAACTGTTTTGTTCATTTCCCACTTTTTCAATCTCCTACTTTTCTCTGTATTTCTCTACCCCCCATATCCTGTATAGTACTGCATTTTTTCTAAATTTGCTTAGTCTCCAGCAGGTGAATTGTTACTACACATCCCTGGTAGAAAACCTCTTAATAGATTCCCAAAGCAAAAATTCTATTTCCCTTACTAAATCTTGGGGCCTGGGAGGTAATTGAGAATTATATAATTATTTTCCATATTATCCACCATAAAACTTTGTCTTTTATCTTAATTTGTTTAATTTTGACTTTGAATAAAGTTTAGAACACAGATGACAGTGGAAACATTTCTTTCAGGCAATTCTTTCCCTACTGCAGGTGGCCCTGACCTTATTTCCCGCAATATTTTATTTTTATTTCTCTCTGCTGTTTTTTCCTTTCCAGCAGGTCAAGTTGAATTTTCAAAACTTTGATGTAGTTCTTCTCCCCTACCTTATGTAGACCTAACACAGTCTTTTGCAGCTTTTGACTGTAAGATAAAAATCTGTCCCTAAGCTGACTTCATTGTTCCCAGAATTTCTGAAATCATCTTTTCTAATCTCAAGTAATTTTTTTTTTTCCAGGACCAAACTCTGAAGGTTTTTAGCCTATTGACCATAATGTTCCCTCTCATTAAAGACTCTTGACTTCTCAAGTCAGAGTATTTGAATTATTTTTAGTAACACTCTATCTCTTTTCTCTCTTTTTCTTTTTATGAAATTGGGTCTGTAGAAGCTTGATTCAGATGTTCTTGATGTAAATCTGGGTGGCACCATTTATTTCCTATATAATACTCCCATCATTTCTTCTCTTTTTATTAATAAGTTCTACTACACTGCCAGAGATAGAAAGAAAAGGACACTTTTTAGGGATTTTATCTTTCTTCATCTTTATCTGTCTTCATTTTACTCACAAACTTATCTAACACAGTGAATTTTCATTAAAATTTCCTAGATTCCTTATTAAACTTGCACATAACTTGTCCTTTTGCCAAACTTAATGAACTGGTATCACCACAGGCAAGGCTTGAGAAGCTGTATTTTTCAAAGTATCCTGTATGTTTTTGTTTGTTTTTTGTTTTTGTCCTAGTACCATCATCAAAAAAAAAAAAAAAAAAAAAAAAAGAAAGAAAGAAAGAAAGAAAAGAAAATAGGGCTTTGTATTTGATTACTCCCTTTATTGCACTCTTGCTTCTGGTGCTTAGAGATAGGGTGAGGTTGGAAAGGTGTCTGAGCTCCCCTTAGAGGCCAAAGATGATACTCAACCATACATTCCTATCTAGAATATACTCTACTGGCTCACATTTAATATAATTTAGTATTCAATAAATTATCTTATTTGGATTCTATTAGTCCTTTATTCATAAGTGAGGCTCTATCTGATTTTAGAGGAATTACATTTGACAGGTGTGCACTTTAGAGTGCTGATAATTTCGCAATCATTTGGGAAATTATCCTTCTTTGACTATATTTTGGGAGAGTTCATGTAACACAAACAAGATTTGTTCCTTTAAAATTTGAAATAATCTATAAATCTGGTCTTACTTTTAAAAAGGAAACAAATGCAGAGAAATATAGACAGGGAGAATAAATAGTATTTTAATATTCTCACATAGATAATTATACTTCTGCTTAGTAGATGATCAGAAATATTTCTAAAAGGTAAAAACACTGACTCCTTCAAATTTTTCAAGAAAATACTAACAAATAAACTCCAACAATATATAAATGGCATTTTATACCAAGTAAACTTTTATACCAAGTGCGATTTTTGTATTAATATAATACTTTATATCAACAGATTTAAAACCAAAAATCACATTATTCCATTTGATCCAGAAAAAGCATCTGACAATATCAAACAGCCTTTCAAGAAAAATATGCTCAACAAACTGGAATAGAAGGGAAGTTTTCAACCTGATAAAGAGTATTTGACAAACACAAACAATAAAAAACAACCCATAGCTAACATCATGCTTAACGGTGAGAGACTAGATGACTTCCCCCTAAGATCAGGAGAAAGAGAAGAATGTTTGCCTTTGCTGCTTCTCTTTAACATTGTCTGGAAGTTCTAGCCTAGATAATTAGGCAAGAAAAATAAATAAAGGACATCCAGGTTGGAAAAGAAGTAAAAATATCTCTCTTCATAGATGACATAATCCTTTATATAAAAAGTCCTGTAACCCACTAGAAAAATATTAGAACTAATAAATTAGTCCCACAAGACTACAAGATATAAAATCAATACACAGATCAATTCTATTTCTACACATTCACAAAGAATAATCCAAAAATAAATTAATAAAACAATTTAATTCACAGTAGCATCAAAAGAGTAAAATACTTATGAATGAATCTAACCAAAGTGCAAAATTTATGCTCTGAAGACCATAAGACACTGTTGAAACAAATTTTGTTAAATATTTAAATAAATGGAAACATATCCCATGTTCAAGAATTGGAGACTTAAAATTGTTAAGAAAGTAATATTCTCCAAAATGAGCTACAAATTCAACATCATTCTATAATGTTGCCTTTTTTGTAGAAACTGGCAAACTGGTTCTACTATTATATGGAATTGCAAGGGACCCAGAATAGCCAAAAAAAATCCTCAAGAAAGGACAAGTAGGAAGCCTCACATTGTCCATTTCAAAACTTACTACAAAGAAATTTAGCACAAATTTTACTACAAAACTTACTGCAAATCAAATTATTGTAGCACTAGAAGAAGAGACACATAGATGAATGACTAGAAATGAGAGTCCAGAAATACATACACATATGCACATACACAACTAATTTTCAAAAATGCCAGGACAATTGAATGGGAGACAGATTAGTATTTTCAAGAAATGGTTATGGGACAACTGGAGAATCACCTGCAAAATAAAGTTAGACAATTATGTCATTCCATAAACAAAAATTTATTCAAAATGTAAGAACTAAAAGTCTAAAACTCTTTGAAGAAAAGATGGAATAAATCCTCACAACCATAAATTTGAAAGTGCAGAGGAGGGAAATCTATAGAGATATAAAGTAGATTGGTGGTTGCTTTAAGGTGCTGCTGAGGGATATTGAGGTTCTGAGGCACAATAGGTAAGGGGTAATAGATTTCTTTTGGATGTGGCGAAAGTATTCTAAAATTGTGGGTAATGCTTGCACATATCGTGAATGTACTAGGAACCACTGAATTGAACACTTTAAACAGATTCATTGCACAGTATATGAATTCTATCTAAATAAATGTATTTTAAAAAGCTAAGAAATTCTTCATGGTATGATCAACGAAATGCTGTTTTTTCCAATGATGCCATCCTTGATTCTAAATTCCTAGTCGCTATTCTATTTAAAAATCACTGCCTTGATTTTCATTCCCAAAGTCTATTTCCCAAAGAATCTGATTTCATTTACATACCTGGATAAAAAAAATTGATACTTATTAATTCATTATGGTTAATTTATTATGATCATATACAGCCATAATGCAAAAAGGGATACTAAAATAAAATAAATTATGCATATCTATTTACCTTATCTTCAGGGAGTGTAAAATAAAAATATAATTATGTGCTTTCTCTTAAAATATTTTAATAGATTTAAGGAACAACAAACAGTATACAAAAACAAGGAGCAAACAAGTCATATGACCATGTATTTCAAAAGACCAAAGCCATTATTTTTCCCAACTTAGTGCTCAAACTGATACTCAATCTCCTTTTCATTAATAAAATGTAAATCATTTATTCAACACATCTAAATTTATGAATATTTTCAAACTCAATGTATTTGATATTATAAAGGCAAGTAAATTATGAAGCCAAGTAATTTGATGCTGAATTACAATTTTTATTTTTTTGATATTTATACAGATATTTCATATAGATCTAGCATAAAAAGTCAGAGAAGATTCATTCATAATCCATTTTATTCCTCACTACAGTCATTGTGGCAATCAAGTATTATGCACCATCTGTGAACAAAGAGTTGTTTCTTTGATGAGGTGACAATAATAAAGTAGAGATTAATTTCAGTGGTCGAGACTTGGTTTGTTCTCTTTTGATAAAATTTTGAAGTACAAATAGAGAAATGCCAGTGACAAATATATATGCTTTTTGATTTTGATGAAGGTTATTTTCTTTTTCCCCATATTCTAGGCTTTCAAAATTATGCTTCTTGGAACCAAAAGACATAGACTTCCAAGAATATTATTGATATTATACTCAATGGTTCAGAACACTAAATTTAATTAACCTCCAGTATTACAAATGATAAAAATACAGCTTGCATAACTTTCTTATATTAAGTGTTGTGTTATATTATATATATTATATATATATATAAGATACATATATTATATATATCTTATATTAAGTGTTAAGTGTTGTGAAACTTAATATCCCTCCTAAATTCTGAAACTATGCAGACTTAATCATCCATTGATTATCATAAAAGCAAGAGGTACACTAATATTATATTATGGATCAACTGTCTTCCTAGAAAATGATCAATATTGTTTTTCTATTTAGTAAAAATGGCAAGTGCAATATTTTAACCTATCAAATTTTCATCTTTTTATTTTGGAATTGTAAGTTTATTTTAAAATGCTAAATGAATTAATTTCACATATTAAAGTGAATTTTCAATATCATAATTCTTTGTTACTTCCTTTCTTGACACGTTTTTGGAAATTCTAAAGAGATAGTTACAGATATGTATTTCTAGGGTGAGAGTTTATTTCTAGGTTAACTAAGAATACAACCCTCCCTGACTCCATTTATAATACTCATTTTGTTAGCATCTTGGAAATTCGATATCAAGAAAAAATAATTTACCTTCAGAAGAAAAAAAACCGTACTAAATTTTACTGTAACTGAATAATATTTTCTTATGTTTATGACTAAATTCTAAATTGAGCTCTTGAATAAAAGACAGAATGTTTCACCATAAGCAATATGAACTGAAACAAGTTGAAATAATTTGTTTAGATTCTGTAGAGCATCTTGGAATAAATTTTCTTCTTGTCTTGTTGCAAGAATAATTTCTATACTGTTTATTCTCTATATTTAAATTTTCAAAGTAATTGCTTTTTAAATTTTTCTAATTTATTCATTATAACACTAGTCATTTCAGTTTTACAATTAGAATTTTTAACTAAAGCATAGCAAAATTATTCCAAAGAGCATTAATCTCAGAAATATCTGTTAATTTAATTTTTAAATGTACATGCATGATTCTATTTATTTTATTATGATAAATGTATCCCCAAAAATCATATATGAATTAACTTTAAGAATAGTCATCCTAGCATTAGAGAGAAAATAATGATATATACTAAGTGGTCTCCTAATTTAATAAGATATCATAAATCTTAAAATGCAGTATAATCTGATTCTTACTGCCTGAATTCAAAGCTTGCCTCTACCACCTTATAACTTGGCAGCCTGAAGCAAATTAGTTAACTTGTCTGTTCATTTTCCTCATTAAAAAAAAAAAGGATAATAATCAGTAGGATTAGTATGAAGATTAAGTTAGATTAATATATATAAAGTGTTTTTGCAAAGTGGCTGGTATAAGTGTCTAATAAGTATTAGCTATAATTATCAAAGCAATGAGACTTAGATATATGAATATTAATTTTTAAACTTTGTGTAATGTAAGCTATATAAGGTTTCAATAAACTGAGAGCTTTTCTTTTCTTTTTTAAAAGATTTTATTTATTTATTCATTAGAGACTTAGAGAGAGAGAGAGGCAGAGACACAGGCAGAGGGAGGAGCAGGCTCCATGCAGGGAATCCGATGTGGGACTTGATTCCAGGACCAGGGGATCATGCCCTGAGGCAAAGGCAGATGCTCAACCGCTAAGCCTACCAGGAGTCCCAACTGAGAGTTTTTTTAGGGGATTGTTTATCATAGTTCTAATTTGTTCTATATTAAAGAGAAAGGCAGGCCGTGTATATTAAAATACATATGATGAACAAATGGCATTTAAACTAATTAAAGTATTAAATGAGAAATCAAGAACCGAAGAGGGAATGATTATTTAATTTTTTTTTAAAAGACAGAGAACTTGAACCAAATTATGCTTAAGACTCATGTTCATTCTCATGATTTCCTAAGTGTATACCTTGAAAAAGGAATGGATATTGAGGAAATGTGTGATGTAATTATTTATTCTAAAAGGTAGCTAGCTATTACATCTAAAGAAGTACTTTTGCAGAAAATATCAGTAATGACAAGGAGGAAGCTACTGGATTAGCTTGTTTACAGAAAAGTTTCCCATGATTGCAAAGAACTTGGTCACCTTTATTAATGTGCCACAATTTGCCAGTTTGAACTTACATGTCAAATGAGAAGCATAGAAGATCTATTCAACCTGAAAAATGTATGTTGTCATTGCAGAAACCCTTCAAAAGAAAATCATAAGAGGAGGGAAAGGAAGACTGTGAGGAACAGTGTACTATATATAAATTAATAACAATAATAGTATCTTGTGTTCTGGATCAAATTATTGGGTCACTGGATTTTTGCATTTTTTTCCTCTTTAAATTGGGTTGATGATACCTATTTTGTAGCTATCCAGTGATAAGAAATGAGATGGGGGTTGGGAAGAGTGGAGAAGGGTGAAGATTATTTATACTTTGAAAATTAAAATTAATATAAGAGAAAAAATTAAAACTTAATTAAAAATTATAATGGGGAAGCAGATGTGAGGAGAAATGGAGGCAAGACTTCTATTCATTTGAAAGTTGTGATTTAGACAACAAAAAGACATTAAAGGCATTCAAATTGGCAAAGAAGAAGTCAAACTCTCCCTCTTCACCGGTGACATGATATTCTACATAGAAAACCCAAAAGCCTCCACCCCAAGATTGCTAGAACTCATACAGCAATTTGGTAGCGTGGCAGGATACAAAATCAATGCCCAGAAATCAGTGGCATTTCTATACACTAACAATGAGACTGAAGAAAGAGAAATTAAGGAGTCAATCCCATTTACAATTGCACCCAAAAGCATAAGATACCTAGGAATAAACCTAACCAAAGAGGTAAAGGATCTATACCCTAAAAACTATAGAACACTTCTGAAAGAAATTGAGGAAGACACAAAGAGATGGAAAAATATTCCATGCTCATGGATTGGCAGAATTAATATTGTGAAAATGTCAATGTTACCCAGGGCAATATACACGTTTAATGCAATCCCTATCAAAATACCATGGACTTTCTTCAGAGAGTTAGAACAAATTATTTTAAGATTTGTGTGGAATCAGAAAAGACCCTGAGTAGCCAGGGGAATTTTAAAAAAGAAAACCATATCTGGGGGCCTCACATTGCCAGATTTCATGTTGTACTACAAAGCTGTGGTCATCAAGACAGTGTGGTACTGGCACAAAAACAGACACATAGATCAGTGGAACAGAATAGAGAACCCAGAAGTGGACCCTGAACTTTACGGCCAACTAATATTCGATAAAGGAGGAAAGACTATCCATTGGAAGAAAGACAGTCTCTTCAATAAATGGTGCTGGGAAAATTGGACATCCACATGCAGAAGAATGAAACTAGACCACTCTCTTTCACCATACACAAAGATAAACTCAAAATGGATGAAAGATCTAAATGTGAGACAAGAATCCATCAAAATCCTAGAGAAGAACACAGGCAACACCCTTTTTGAACTCGGCCACAGTAACTTCTTGCAAGATACATCCACGAAGGCAAAAGAAACAAAAGCAAAAATGAACTATTGGGACTTCATCAAGATAAGAAGCTTTTGCACAGCAAAGGATACAGTCAACAAAACTCAAAGACAACCTACAGAATGGGAGAAGATATTTGCAAATGACATATCAGTTAAAGGGCTATTTTCCAAGATCTATAAAGAACTTATTAAACTCAACACCAAAGAAACAAACAATCCAATCATGAAATGGGCAAAAGAACATGAAGAGAAATCTCACAGAGGAAGACATAGACATGGCCAACACGCACATGAGAAAATGCTCTGCATCACTTGCCACCAGGGAAATACAAATCAAAACCACAATGAGATACCACCTCACCCCAGTGAGAATGGGGAAAATTAACAAGGCAGGAAACCACAAATGTTGGAGAGGATGTGGAGAAAAGGGAACCCTCTTACACTGTTGGTGGGAATGTGAACTGGTGCAGCCACTCTGGAAAACTGTGTGGAGGTTCCTCAAAGAGTTAAAAATAGACCTGCCCTATGACCCAGCAATTGCACTGTTGGGGATTTACCCCAAAGATACAGATGCAGTGAAATGCAGGGACACCTGCACCCCGATGTTTATAGCAGCAATGGCCACAATAGCCAAGCTGTGGAAGGAGCCTCGGTGTCCAACGAAAGATGAATGGATAAAGAAGATGTGGTTTATGTATACAATGGAATATTACTCAGCCATTAGAAATGACAAATACCCACCATTTGCTTCAACGTGGATGGAACTGGAGGGTATTATGCTGAGTGAAGTAAGTCAATCAGAGAAGGACAAACATTATATGTTCTCATTCATTTGGGGATTATAAATAATAGTGAAAGGGAATATAAGGGAAGGGAGAAGAAATGTGTGGGAAATATCAGAAAGGGAGACACAACGTAAAGACTGCTAACTCTGGGAAACGAACTAGGGGTGGTGGAAGGGGAGGAGGGCGGGGGGTGGGAGTGAATGGGTGACGGGCACTGGGGGTTATTCTGTATGTTAGTAAATTGAACACCAATAAAAAATAAATTAAAAATTATATATATATATAAAAAAGAAAGTTGTGATTTATACTTCTATTTGTTTATTCGATTGTCACATTCCCATTTTAATTCAGGATTTCTCTGGCCCTAATTGTCATCCCTACAGAAATTTTTAAATGGTGAAGGCAATTTTTTTCCTTTATTTAATCCAACTCACATTGTTCCACTATTTATTTATTTTTTTAAAGATTTTTTTTTTTTTTTAAGTTATGAGACAGAGAGAGAGAGAGAGACAAGTAGAGGAAGAAGCAGGCTCCATGCAGGGAGCCCGACGTGGGACTCGATCCCTGGTCTCCAGGACCAGACCCTGAGCTGAAGGCGGTGCTAAACCTCTGAGACACCGGGCTGCACTGTTCCACTTTTTAAACTACAAAGCCTAATTCTGTTTAACTATATTTCAAAGGAATTCTATGAGTGGTAAAATTTCAACAATCTCCTGAATGTTTGAAATGTTATAGTTGCTGAAGATTATTTTTGCTCTTTAATTTGAAATACATATCTATGTCTATGTATCATATTTGTGATCTATGAAATACATTTGTAACATATATTAATAGAACTTATAAAACATACAGAAAGATATATGATGAACATCCAAGCACTCATTACCCAACTTCAATAATTATTAATATCTTAGTAATCTTTTTCATTCAGTAATTTCTCACTGACCCCACTAAAACCTCTACACAAATTTCTACTTTCTAATTGCTCCAGAGTATTTCAATGTAAATCCTGCACATTGTGTAATGTCAGCTATCATTAAACTACTCTACTTGATAAGAATATTTTTAAATATACATAATCACCTGGCCATTTTCACATCTAATAAAATTAATGATGCCTACTTAATTTCTTGTTTATCCAGTTAATATTCAAATTTTCCATCTTGTCTTAGAAGTGTCCTTTGATGTGTGATTTTTAGAATTAAAATATAAACTTGATCTAAAATATTACATTTGGTTTTCTGTTGCTTGATTCTTTCCATTGTTTAATAATCCTTCCTTTTTTGTTCTATTTATTTGCTCTGGAAACTGGATCATTTGTCCTTTGGAAAATTTGCATTCCTTTTGGTATAATTTAACATGTTCTCTTTCTGAAACTTTCATTTCTTTTAAACTGAGTTGTGTACTTCCTATTGCATCGCATCACAAAAAACATGTCTGATGGGGATCCCTGGGTGGCTCAGCGGTTTAGTGCCTGCCTTCAGCCCAGGGGTGATCCTGGAGACCCGGAATCGAGTACCGTGTCAGGCTCCCGGCAAGGAGCCTGCTTCTACCTCTGCCTGTGTCTCTGCCTCTCTCTTTCTCCCTATCTATCTATCATGAATAAATAAATAAAATCTTTAAAAAAATGTCTGACAACATGCATTTAGTATAACTAAGATCAATTTATAGGTTTAGTATTATCAGCCTAATCCTTCCACTATAAAACTAATGGTTTTGGCATTCATTCATGATTGCAGAACTGAAAGATGGCTCTGACTCAATGTCAAATTCTGGAATAAAATTAGTTGTCTCTAATTCGGAGTCTATTGTAAATTGAATAGAAATTAATTGAATTGTCAATCTTCTTTTTTTTTCTTTGTACATAAACTTTTTAAAGTATATTTTTATAGTTTTGATGCTCTAAAATTCAATCACTATGTGTCAAGATGATTACATGAGTTTTTGTTTCTTGTCATCTTGACATAATCCATTTAATCCATTTCTTATATTTGAATTTTAAAATGTTATTTCTTTGTATACTATGTTATCCCATTTTCTCTTTCTTTTCTTTCTAGAGTTTCTTTTTCACTATTTCCCAGTGTTATCTACTAAAATGTTTCCTCATTTTGATTTCCTGTAATTATTATTGATTGACATAACCAGTTATTATTAGTATTTGATGATAATGACGATAGCAAATATTCCTCTACCATAAGATTAACTCATCCATTTATCTGGGCTTTCATGTTTTTTATTATCACAATATTTTATTCATAGTAATAATAGTAGCTAACATGAGAAATTCTATGATAAATGTTGTTTTATAAGTTCTTCCCTATATTTAATAAGGAATTAACTTCAGTATTATTTACTTTGTGTTCTCAAAAAATCTATCTTATGTGTGATATTCGATAATATCTGAATAATTTTATTAAAATTCAAGGGACAAGCTCTGGACTTAAGTAATGAGACAACATTATCAATAGAGAAAGTTGAAACTGGTGAAATGGTAAGTCTATGGACGTTATTTGTGTCCTACTGCTTGAGGACAGAGTTTTCATCACGTCTATGTGGGCAGCTAAAAACCTGTTTCAGTAGGAAACTCGGAACAATTTTTCCTTCTACTTGATGTCTTTGTTTCACAAGATTGATCTCTTTTACCAGTGAACTAGAGAAGCTGGTAAAAGGAGCTGAGTAGACTATATAAAGTAATTCAACTCCAGGGTTTAGGGGGTAAATTCCAACTTGCTCTAAGATTTTTAGGTAATGTTTGGGAAAGGGTAATAACTGCTTCTGTTTCCAGCATTAAAAAAAAAATCCTTTGCATGATGCGGCTGCATCATCCATTCATCAAGGTAATGATTTATGACAAAAGTATTAATAATAAGAAAAGCAATAATAGTATATGTTTGTATGGACTTTTCTTCTAGATATTTAGGAGCTAGGTAGATAGCTGGCTGTAGTTAATACAGGTGTCTGATTAAGGATGAATTTTAGCTATAACCAAAGTCTGTCTTTCTTTCCTCTAAGCTATGAGTTACATTCTATAAAGTGAGGAAGTGGAAAAACAAAACATTGCAGAGTTTGGCTTACTTGATTCCAAGCCATTTGAGGTGGACCTGGAAGAAATGAAAAATTCTAATTCCTCATTGTTAGAAATATACCAATATTTGTTATCGGAAAGGAATAATCTAGCTTCACCAAGAAATATAACCAGCCTAAATTAGGAGAGAAAACTGGTCTTTTGACAATCAGAGGTTGAATCTAAGCCAGTAATAACCTGAAACCTGATTATCTGACAAAGTGATAGAGTTCTATTAGAAATATCTTATAAACTAGATATTTATTCTATAATTACTACAAAAGTCTATAGTCATATAAGTGCCTTATTTTATATGCATTATAGTAGGGTTTTATGAATTTGATTCCCTGTAGTAAAATAGCTTGTTAGTCACAATGTCTCAGAATGTATTAAAACAAATAGATATTTTAGAATACCTG
Organism: Canis lupus dingo; assembly: GCF_003254725.2. NCBI lineage: Eukaryota > Metazoa > Chordata > Mammalia > Carnivora > Canidae > Canis > Canis lupus. The sequence continues at coordinate 45,355,248 of NC_064248.1, forward strand.
AGCACCTATAAAGTATTTACCACAGTGTTGGAGGGATGAGATTAATATACATAAAATAATTTTAAAATAAAGTATTTTGAAGATTATTTAAAATAACAATGGAACAGATAGCACCACTCAGTATTCTATCATTTGGTTCAGAATGTATGGAAATTAATTACTTCAGACTATCAAAGAAGGCAAAGAACACTTTGTGACAGGAGAGTAATCTGAGTCAGCTCCTGAAATATGGTTCAGATTTGCATTGGTTGAGAAGGAAATGGAGACCAGTGTGGCTGTGTTATAAGAAGACTAAAAAGCGTGTTCAGATAAAATGGTTGAAACATTTTACCTTAACTGTATATAGTATATATTTTAGACTCAGTGCTCTGAAAAGATAATTTAGTCTTCATTTTTGAAAGCCTTGAATGTCAGGTTAGGAGGGCAATTTATCCTGTAGGCAATAGGAAATAACAACATTTCTGAGCAGGGTCATTATATGATAGAAGGTTCATTTTAGGAATATTGACATTTCAGAAGTATGATAAATGAATTGCGAGATGGAAAGGGAATGGTTCTTGAGGAAGAATGAATGGTTCTTGAGGAAGAATCTATGCCAGAGAGATTTTAGCCTGTACAGGAATTATGCAATGCCTTTTTTAAAACTGCTAAATAACCATTTAGGCTTGCAAAGATAACATAGGTAAGTGGGAAGCAGAGAATTAGGAAGTGCTCTTAAAATTATAATTGGTAAGACTTAGTCACTAATTGCAATCACTAATATTAGCCTTCTAGTGACAGTAATAAAAAGTAAAAAATGGGATCATTTCATGTCCAAAATATATAATTAACCTTTAAAATAAAAACACTGTAATTTTAATAACATGTTTTATTACCTCTCAAGTTTAAATAATGTGCATATCTGGCAAAGGTATAAAGATACCTCTGAATGTTCTTTTCTTTTAAGGGGTCCACATTGCTTCTATATTTGATATGGATAGAGAAATCCTTTCAATAGTTTGTGTGGTTTCAAGAAAATAAACATTATAATTTTCCCTGGGTTGAGGAAAGAAAAATTATCTTTTTTTCAGTACGAAAAAAATACATTCTCTGATGAAGTGAAGACTATTTTGTTAAGAAAATACAATAGACTTTCTCATTTGACATAAAATACTAATAATGGAATGTAGTTCAAGTAAGTAGGAGAAAAACTCTTTTAATAGATTACCTCTTTTATGAGGTCCCCTTGAGATTGTCAGGAAATATGTAAAAGTATCTTAGTCCAGATTTATTTACTACATAGACAAAAAAGCAAATTGCACTAAAAAATATAAGCTTCTCAGGATTCTCAGGACATTGATGTCAATGCATGTCACATGTCTCTCTCTAAATCTTTCCCAGTATTCTTCCAGGGGCCCACAACACACAACAAACACAACAATAATGAACCTTATATATAATATAGGAATGTCTTCCCCTGTTACAGACATTGTCCCTTCAATTGAGTCCTGTGATTGATTCATGGTCCATTTTTGCTATAGTTGTCTTTGATTTGTACTTTAACTTTGTAATTAGTTAGGTATCATTTTTTGCTAAAATATGTCATATTTGGTATACTTTTTAATCTCATAAATCAACTCTCAAAATATATCCTCTGCAGTCATTATGCATGATGTTTATGATCTTGGTTTAAAATAACAATTCAAGTACATACATTTATGTACATCCTCCTTTTGGAAATACACACTGAAATGAAAGAAGGAATAAAAGAGACAGGAAAATTTTTAATTGATTTTAAAGAAATATAAAAATAAGTAGTATATCATGGGATCCATAGGTTAGAGTCTTTGATGTATTGTTTTTTTTTTCCTTTTTTAAAAAAATAATGATAAGTTTACAATGAAGATCAAAAAGTTCAGCACTTGTGTATATGAAGAAAATAACTCATAAGTGAGTTGATAGGCTCCCAGCAGAATCACAAACAAGCTAATTACCTTAAAGGCAGAGGCTGCAAGTAAGGGAACCAATAGGACAATTTGTGAAAACAAGGCACTCTCAATTACATGATCACTTTTGGAAGAGCTTCAGTGCCTAACAGATGGTCACACAGGGTCTAAAGACACACTCATTCAATCCTGGTCTCTATTCAGCATGTATAAAATATAGAGGAAAGCAGGTTATTGCCACTGAGTTCTCCAATAAATGGCAGTTATGCTAGTTAGAGAAAGGGGGTCATAGCCCACCAAACTTCTTTTTTTTTTTTTAAGATTTTATTTATCTGTTCATGAGAGACACAGAGAGAGAGAGACAGAGACAGAGACACAGGTAGAGGGAGAAGCAGGCTCCATGCAGGAAGCTCGATGTGGGACTCGATCCCAGGACTCTGGCATCACACCCTGAGCCGAAGGAAGACACTTAACCGCTAAGCCCCCCAGATGTCCCACCCACCTAACTTCTGACTGTACAACAAATGTAGAAAAATAAATCCCTAAGATGGTGGCAAACACCCCCCCATTTTCACAGGTTATTGGAATGACTTATCAAACACAGAGAGTCCTGAGATAGCTAGCTAAAGAGTACAGGATAAATTTTGATATAGTGGATAGGCAGATAGTTAAACTCTCCAAATGACTTTAAGAATGCAGCATGCCAGTTCACTTCAAGGTAAATTTAGTAAGAGCATCTTAAAGAAAGGGAAAGCATTACATGTCACCCTGGTCTTTGAAGGCACTCCTGCAAGGTCGGGAAGTGTTAGGGCAAAGGAGTGGCAAACAATAATTACAAAAAGAGTAAAAGCATAGCTTTCCACAGACATAAAACTCCCTGTATTTACCTCCCTAATCTTCACATCTAATGAACTTTCACTATAGAAAGTAAAAATCAAGGGTATACAAATGCTCAACATTTTTTCTTTGGCAAGAACTAAAGCAATGCCTGTGGAAACCTACAGTGTCTCTCCCTATAAAATTGACATTGAACAAATATAACTGTTATGGACTGAATTGCATCCTCCCAAAATTCATCTGTTGAAACCTTAACCCATGATGTGAACATAGTTGGAAATAAGGACTATATGGAGATAATAAGGTTTAAATGAGGTCATAAAGGTAGGATTCTAATCCAATAAGCTGTGTCCAGGAAAAGACCAGATCTCTCTCTCCATGCATGCAGAATGAAAAGCAATGTGAGGACAGAAACATGAGGCAATCCAGGAATAGCAGCTTCACTAGGAACTGAATTTTCTGGTACCTTGATCTTGGACTTCTTGATCCAGAACTGTTAATACACTTCTGTTGTTTAAGCCATCAAGCCTGTGGTATTCTGTTATAGCAGCCCAAGCAGACCAATATAAGCCTCCCTCAGAAATGATGAACATTCAAAATAACTAAATAGAATAATTCAATAGAAAACAAATCTAAGAAATGAGAAAAAAACATATGCAATGAAAAATATCTACCACAAAAAAAGCAAAATGTATGAGAGAGTCTGTGTATGTGTGTATGTGTGCACGGGCACATGTGCATGTGCACATTAAGGAAAAAAATACAGTAGGAGAAAAACTAAGAAAATGTAATATCTTAGAAAAAATAAGATAACTTTACAGAAGGGCATAATTATCTATATCAAATGTTATGAAGAGTTTGAGTAACATCTGAACTGTTTGACACTAAATTTTTAACATGAAAGTTGATAAGCTTTTAGCAAAAACATTTTAAATCAAGTGAGGAACATGTGGAAATACAATGAGAGAGTCTAGAAAATTATTTCAAAGCCCTTTTTCTGTAAAATATACTCTAATAATAGGATTATAGTAGGAGGAAGCCATGATGTTAGAGGATGGCAATTATTTTTTAAAAGGAGACACTGAAGCATTTTGTTGAAGTGTACGTTCCAGAAGTAGGTGAATTTGAGACTGATCATCAGCATGAATTTCTAATGTACCTTTCCATATCACAGAGGCTGGAAAGCTAAAAATGTCATTTCCCAGTCTGTCTTGTAGACTATTCAACATGGGAATTAGGTTCTGGTGAAGAGATGGGTTATTTGGGAAATCAAATTAGAGGAGGCAGAGGTCATCCTCAGGCTCTTTCAGCTATTTTCTATCCAGCCTGACCCTGGAGACAGGGTTTTTCTTCAGCAGTGTTCCATGGTCAAAGCACAAGCACCAGGAATCTAGAGAGGCAGTAGCAGGGATGGGAGTGGAAGCTTCTTGATCCCAAGATTAAAGCCATAACAGGGTGCTCTTAAAGGTGATAGTTACAAAAGAAGCTTTCGAATTATGTACACACCCCACTGCAGCAAATGTAGCAACTACATTTCATTTTGGTCATTGCTGAGGCTTTTTCTGGGAGTCTTCCCTTACAGCCAAGACCATTATATGGGCTATTTCTTTAGTCCTAATTAAAATATCTTTTTTTTTTCATGCCCAGATGAAGGTTTCATGGGAACTAGGCATATATGTAAATTCAGAGACTCTTATTAAGGAAAAAAATACAAAAGTATAAATCAAAATTAAATATGAGATTAAATTATATAGAATAAGAAAAAATTACAAATTATAAATTTTAAAGCTAACAAACAACAGTCATCACAAAGTATAGAAAGAATAACATTACTTTTATTTTTTAATGATTTTATTTATTTATTTGAGAGGGAGACAGAGAGAACACAAGTGGGGGAGGGGAGGGAGGAGAAGGAGAAGCTGGTTTCCCGGTGAGCAGGGAGCCCTACACAGGGCTTTATCCCAGGACCCCAGGATTATGACCTGAGCTGAAGGCAGACACTTAACCAACTGAGCCACCTAGGTGCCACAGAAAATATTACATTACTTTTTTAAAATTTTCAGTTGCTTCACCCACTTATTTTCTTTCCTGTATTTTCAGAAGCATGCATTTTGATTACTTCTTATGACAAGAACTTTGTAATACTTCCATAGAGGTAATAGAAAGAATTATTTTCTACCTTTAGGATGGTTATTTGAATATAATTTTTTTAAATTTTTGATAGTTGTATACCATTATTTCACACAAAGTCCTATCCATTGTTTGTATCACTGCTATAGTTTTGTGTCTTTTACAAGCAAAAATCCTAAAATTCTATCTTAAACAATTTGTATCAAAAATAAATGATGTGGATATATTAAGTGATGACATATGTCATATATATGCTGGCAAATGTAAACACACACATTTATAATTTTATATGTTGCATTATCAAGAAAATTTCTGAGAGAAAAGAGCTTTTACTTTGTTTACAAATTGATGAGAAACAAATATCACTCACACTTTACACACAATGGTCAAAAGATTCTCTCTCTATATATTTCAACCGTTGTTTAATCCTATTGATGTAGGAACAGGGCTAGGCCGAAAGATAGGGAAAGGCCCCAGAGTCAGGCTCCTGCCCATCCCAAGACAACAGAGATAAGACAGTAAAAACAGAAAAAATAAACCTGGCTCCCTAGACCCAAGACGTTAGGGAGTATCCCCCTTTGATGGCTACTAAGTAGTCACAGAAACTCACTAGACTACAAAGACACAGGTCATTAAGGTGTTATCAATAGTCCCTGCTCAAACCACAGACAGAGGCACAAGAATCTCAAGGCCATGGGCTAATGACTAGGTTCACAGAAATCCTAGATGTAGAGAAATGTCATGGAGAAAATATTAACCAGAGAGAAGGGAACACCTCGTTGGGCTCATGACATTTGCAAGAACAGTTTGTTTGTTATTATGATAATTAGGAGTCCATCTTATTTGTTCTAAATATAGACATGATATTTACAAATCCACCCTGATATTGACAAGAAGTTTACCAAGTTCCCTGGTCAGTTTCCTACAAAAGACAGACCATAAAAGCCCTCAATGGCAACCCTGTCGGGACCCCTCTCACTTTTGAGAGCTTTCTCTGTTTCTCTGCTTAATTCTATTCTATTGCTTTGCTCACTTTCTATTATCTGCAAGTTTTATTCTTTGACTCCATAAGACAAGACCCAAGCTCTCCCATATCTCACTATTACTGCATTCTCCTAGTGACCGAAGCCACAGTACTTGTTCCTATCTTGACATAAATCCTCACTTGAAGAACTACTGTTCCTGTGACCTACAGCTGTGTGGTTCCAATAGACACCAGTCACATGTGACAATTGGAATTTAAATTAATTAAAGGCAATTAAAATTTAATTCTCAAATAGCTATATTTCTAATCCAATTGACACATGTGACCAATGGTTTCAATATTAGACAGTGCATATATTAAATATCCTCATCATTGCCAAAAGTCCCCCTGGACAGTGCCAGCCTAAAGGGTTATACTAGATCTCTCTATGCTGGTTCATAGTCATCACCTTCCACCAGGCACATCTAGCTGCTGTAAATATTGTTGATCTCCTTTCCATCTGTTATCTTTCAAATTATAACATTTCCCCCTTTTCGCTGCTATATCTAAATATTTCTTATCTGGGATGCCTGGGTGGCTCAGTGGTTGAGCCTCCGCCTTTGGCCCTGGGCGTGATCCCCAGGGTCCAGGATCAAGATCGAGTCCCACATCAGGCTCCCTGCATGGAGCTTGCTTCTCCCTCTGCCTATGTCTCTGCTTCTCTCCTTCTGTGTCTCTCATGAATAAATAAATAAAATCTTTTTAAGAAATTAAAAAAAATAATATTTCTTATTTATGTATATGGTTATTTATTTGTATAGTATTTTTTTCTGTTCTTTTTGTGTATGTATACTTCTATGTGAGAGCTATACCCACAGCATTATCTTGAATACGGCCTGGTATATATTGTATGTAGAAAAATATCTTTAAATGAGTAAAAGAATGAAAGAAAAGAAAGAATTTATTATTAGCTTGCAATCCAAAAATAATAGATATTACTTCCAGATTAAAAACATGGTAACTAATAAAAATGAGGTAATGAAGCATATATCTGGTAGTAGAGAAAACTGAATCAGCTTAAATAATTATTTAAATAGGTTAAAATATGAATTATAAATTCAAACTCAAATTTTAGTTCCTTTATAAATACACAAAGAAGCAGAAAAATTATTATTAATTTTATTCATCCAGAAATTGCCTTTGTTATATCTGTTTTATCTGATGAGTTTTTTCTCAATGCCTATCTTTCTGTGCCCGTTGCTTGGTATCCTCAGCAAACTTTTGCTATATTATTGATGTACTAAACAAAAGAAAATGCATGAATAAATAAAACAGTCATCCCTGTTCTGTTTACTAAATAATACGTACTTAAAATACTGCTAGAATAAATCATCTTTCTTAATTAGTATTTAAAAAAGAAAAACATTTCAGTTATTCTGCATCTTTAATTTGTTTTCAAATTTGGAAAGATGTTTTTATACATATCAAAGCCAGTTAATCAATCTATTTTCAGTTAGCTCACCTAAAGGGAAGAAAAAAAAAAGAACTTGTCCAAAGTTTTCTTTAAACTCTCATTCTATCTATGATGAGATGGCTCCTATTCAGTCTGCTATATAAGAGAGACATTGAAGTTAGGCTGTTGTTTACATCTACATTTGTTTTTCCTGTGTCCTTTCCTACATTCATCTCACAATGGTTTCCTTACTCTTTCAAGGCCAAGAACAAAAAAATACTTCCCCAAACAAATCAGACAGATAAAATGAACTTTCTTCCATCAGTACAAACAAAAAAATATTGTATCTCCATTCTCTCTCTTAAAATTTTGCTACTTGTTAGCAAACTTTACTCTAGATTGTGAAAATGGTAACTAATATGTCCTACCCATCATTTATTTCTCAGAATCTGCACTTAGCCCTTAATTACTACTACACCAAATACTAATGCTCTAGTACTATAACAAATATGTGTTCACATATTTTTAAAAGACAAAATTGTCAGAAAGACAGCTTTATATTTAATAAAAACTTTAGTACATGATAAATTTAATGATGTATTTAAATCTGCATGTGAAAACTTTCACTATTATTAAAATAATTTTCTTGCTTTGAAAATGTCTCCAAATATTATATTTCTATGACAAACTTTAGACAAAGGACATTATCTCTGTATTTTTCCCAATTATAGAAACATAATTCTATGAATTATATTTATTCATTCATTACTAGAAAGTAGGGTGAAACTGCATTATTTCAACTCCCTATTTATGGGAATTGCTATTAAAGTAAAAACATAGGATACACTATTTGGAAAGATATTGAAGACATAGACATCCTCTCCTTCTTGACTCACTGCATAAGAAACTTAGTTGCAAACAACACAATATTTATGCCATTTGTGGTTAAGAGAACTTAGGAATTCCATTACATGAATGTATTGTATTGTTATTACTTTTATTGCTATTGAAATATAAGCTTTATTTTATTTTTAATGATCATTGATTGACAATTATTATTTTTTTAATTTACTGGAGACCTAAATTTTTAATGTAGAGTTTAATCAAATTAAATCAATATTTATTTTTAAAACAGCAAATATATTCTAATGTTCAATATTTATCATCTTGACTATGACACATTAAATCATATGCAAGAGAAAAAAATAATTTAAAAATTCAGAGGTTATTTTCACTCTTATATAATATTTACTTGTAGTGTGAATTTGTTAGAGAAGGAAGTTGCTGCTCCCCACCAGTTGATATAACCAGAAATTTTTTTTTTCCATTTTTTCTTGGTAATTCACTTTTCTTTCCTCCACAACTACTAGTTTATATTTCCTAGGTCAATTATTTGCTTGGCACACCAATATATTTTGCTACTTTCAAATCCCTCAGCACATAATTCTTCTAGAGTACCTGACATTGATAATCTACTACTGAAAGTTTTCTTTGTCACCAGCTGAAGGAGATGGATAAGGAGAAGGAAGCTGAAGCAAGACCAAACTCAAACTCATTCATCTTCCACCCTATAAGACAGAGTCATTTTCTCATGAGTGCTTTAATAAATGTGATTTTAATTAGAGTACACTGTTTCATAGAATCTGTACAATATAGAGATAAAAACTATGCCACTGTTTCTTAGTTTGATTTAAATAAGCAAAATAGTAATCAAAATTATGAAATGATTGGAAAATAGAAATTTTAATTTACAGCTTAAGTTTCATTTTCATAATATCTGATATAGAGTAAGACAAAATTAAATATTCAAAGGAATAAATTAAAGGAAATTTAGGGAGAAAGAAAATAAAATATGTATGTTTAAGCTAATTTCATGATATACATTGGTAATTCTATATGGAAACAGTTACTACTAATTTCTGCTTAATAATTATTAGACATAATATTGTTTTCAAAATATATATTTGTGGCTACTTCACATATACATGCAAATCTTTATTTATATATTCGTAGTCAGGGATGATGAAAAAAGCAAAATAATGTGAATGGGATATTTTACATAGAGGTCATGTAAAATGTGTCTCCACTGATTGAATTTTTTTTCTGATGCCTGAAAATATTTTTAGTTCATCCAGATATTATCTTATCTATTTAAAATATTATGACATTTGACATAGACAAAATAATAACATATACTACTGATCCATACTTATTTACTGTGTGACACTAAAGAGTTAGGAAAACCTAATTAAGCAGATCCCATTGTGTTATCACCTAAATTACTTGGCTGAGATTATAACTTTGCATTTAATCCATAACTTGCAAATTTCCAAACCCATTCACTGCAAGATACTTCAGCTAGATACCAAAATATTTTATATTTTATGCTTATATTTTTTGCTATTTTAAACAATTTTTATAAACATTATTTTTAAAAAATGTTTTTCTAAAGATTTTATTTATTTGAGGGAAAGAGAGTGAGAGAGCAAGCATGTGCAGGACGGAGGGGCAAAAGGACAAACAGACTCCCCGCTGAGCAGGGAGCCCCAGAGGGGGTTTGATCTCAAAACTGAGATCTTGACCTGAGCCAAAAGCAGACAACTGACTGAGCCACCCAGGCACCCTTTTTTGAACATTCTTATAGATGTCTTCTAGAATACATGAGCAAGAATTTCTGTTAATCATAAAGCTAACATTGACACTGTATGCTATTTATGAAACCAGATGATCTCCCTAAGTGGGTGTACTAATTTATAATTCTATTAACAATGTACAAAATTTATTATGGAAATCCATATTTTTACCATTTGCTATAATGAATGTATTAATTTTTGTTATTTAATGGAATTAAAATTATATTTCCTTTTTAATCTTAATTTAATCTTTAATAAATTTAATTTCTTGAACACTAATTTTTATTTTCTTGATCAATAATAAACATTTTTTATGTTTAATTACCATGAACATTTTCTATTTGTGAAATGAATGCTCACATATTTAGCTCTTTTCAACAAAAAAACAACTTGATTAAAAGTTGAGTGAAAGATCTTAACAGATACCTCACCAAATAAAATATGCAGATGGCAAGTAAACATAGGAAGAAATGTTTCATATCATATGTCATCAGGGAAATGCAAATTAAAACAAGAATAAAATACCACTACACACTTATTAGAAATGACCAACATGTGGAACAACACTGATGAAGAAGTGAAGCAACAAGAACTCTAATTCATTGCTGATAAGAATGGTGGGCAGCCTGTGTGGCTCAGCATTTTAGTGCCACCTTCAGCCCAGCCTGTGACCCTGGAGACCCAGGATCCAGTCCCATGTCGGGCTTCCTGCATGGAGCCTGCTTCTTCCTCTACCTCTCTCTCTGTGTCTCTCATGAATAAAAAAAAAAAAAAAAAAAAAAGGAATGGAAAATGGTCCAGCCACTTTGGAAGATAATTTGAAAGCTTATTACCAAACTAAACATACTGCTATCATCTAATCCAGCAATAATGCTCTTTGGTATTTACTCAAAGGAGTTGAAAATTTATGTCCACACAAAACTTGCACATGGATGTTTATAGCAGCTATATTCAAAATTGCCAAAACTTTGCTTTTCCCTCTAGCAAGGCATTAACATTAAGACAATGGGAAACTTGATGAAAAATGTCACACATATCCCACCCTGGGCGGGGTTCCTTTGTGGGTTATCAGCTTGTTCTTTGTCCTTTTAAAATCTCCTTTTTCCCTACCTCCCCCATCTCCCTGGCATACAATCAGCCACCCCTCACAACCCCAGTGCAGCAGCTCTTCCTGCCCACAGGTCCTGTCCCTGTGCTTCTGTGCTTTAATAAAACCACCATTTTGCACCAAACAAACAAAAAACCCAAAATTGCCAAAACTTAAAAATAACAAAGATGTCCTTCATCTTTTAGGTGAATGGATCTTTCATCCATTAGGTGAATGGATAAATCAATTCCAGTACTTCTAGACAATGGGATGTTGTTCGGACCTAAAAAGAACTGAGTTATCAAGCCATGAAAAGATGCAGAGGAAACAAATGCATGTTAGCAAGTGAAAGAGACCAATTTGAAAAGACTGAATACTGTATGATTCCAACTATAGGACATTCTTTTCTTTCTTTTTTGAGATTTTTCTTTTATTTTTAAGCAGTTTAGGTTCACTGCAAAATTGAGGAAAGTACAGAGATTTTCCATATACCCTCTTTCCTCAGACATGCAGAGTCTCCTTCATTATTAACAATTTCCATCAGTGTTGTATTTTTTCAAATGGATGAACCCTATTGACACATTACCATCAATCAAAGTCTATAGTTTACTTTGCAGTTCACTTTTGGCATTACACATTGCAGGAATTTGGACAAATTTGTAATGAATGACATGTATTCAAAATTATACTATCATACAGAGTATTTTCATTGGTCTATAAATCCTCTGTGCTCAGTTTATTTCTCCTTTCCCAGTAACTGCTGGTGATGACTGATTTTCAGTCTCCATAATTTTGCCTTTTCCAGAAGCTCATACAGTTGGATTTAAAAGAAAGTCTTTCAGTCTTTCAAGTATTCAGATATAAAATGTTACAGAGAAACAAAGATGAAGATGACAGCATATTTCTCATTAGAGATGATGCAAATAAGAAGAGAGTGGAGCAAGTTACTGAAAATTTAAAGGAAAAATCTGTCTACCTAGAATTCTATAATTACAGAATATGTTTCTGAAGTAATTGTTGTGCCCAAGATTGCAAATCTGAGAAACCACCAAGGAGCTGACACGGATGCAAGTACATGAGGGTTTATTAACAAGCTCGGCTTAGGTCCAAGTATACCCATCACAGCAGAGCAAGGACTTGGACCCCTAGGTTAAGAGGTGTAGCAGTCTTATAGGGGCCAGTGGCCAATGAGATTGTAACACACACAGAAAGTTGCACAGTCATGTCAGTCCACACACAGGTGGCCAATTGATTTACAATTTACCCTATAGTGACGGTTCGAACTAGCCTATCATTCTGGTCAGAATTGGCACGCAGGTTTGGCAGGCAAAAGGGGGTTTACATTCTTTGGCGGCTAGGGGTTCTGCATTCCTATATGAGCTGGTTTCTGGTGAGGGTGTGCTTAGTGGTTTGACTAGGGTGGGGGAGTGCCTTAAGCAATAAGCAGGTCATGTGGGGGTTATACGTGAGATGACGGGTGTAACACAAAAAGGAGTTAGTCCTGCTCTGCTTGTCCAGGGGTAGGGGAGTTTTGTTAAATTCCTTGGGTCCCACAGTAATGAAAAAAAAAAAATCCTAGATAAATTAAATAAAAGCTGAAAGAATTCATTGTTAGAAGATCCATAGTACAAGTAGTGTTGAGACATTTCTTCAGGGAGATGGGATAGGATACTAGTTTCTTATTATTTACATACCTTAAAAATCAATGGCTGTAAATTAAAAACTATAACATAGTGTGGGATTTATAACATTTGTAAAAGAAAACTATAGGAAATAATAGCACAGATCTTAGGATGGGAAAAGTGAAATTATATTGTGAGAGCCCCTGACTGTGCTTAAGGTGATATATCACTTGAAGGATGTTAAAAGATATATGCCATACATCCTAAAGCTATCACTAAAATAATAATCAAAGAATAATAGCAAATAAATTTCCATAGTAGATAAAATGCAATCATAAAAATACAAAATTGAAAGGAGGGCTTAAAAAGAGAGAAAATAAAAACACAAAATAAAAGAGACAAATAAAAACAAATAGCAGCATAACAGATTTACAATCAGCCATATCAATAATCACAAAAAATATAAATGGTTTAAATTTAAATGTAGAGCTTGAAAGATTGAATGAAAAAGCAAGACACAACTAATGCAATCCATAACAAATAAATCTTAAATATAAAGAATGATTTTTAAATTTTTGTATAAAATGTCTTGCTAAATCTAAGTAAAGTGAAGCTAGTGTTACCATATTGATATTGGAAAAAATGATTTCAAAGTAAAGAATATTAATAGAGATACAGATCATTTCCTAATGTTATAATCAATTTATCAAAGGACATAATAATCTTAAACTCTACCTACTAAATAAGAGATTTTCAAAAAGGATTAAACAAAGATAGATTTGTAAGCAGAAGTAGACAAAACCACGGTATAGTTGGAGATTTCAATTCTCCCAATAATCGACAAGACAAATGGACAGAAAATTAGTAATGGTATCAAAAATTTGTATGATACTACCAATCAACTTGAAGTAATTGAAATTTATAGAATAAATGTCTATTCCACAATTCGAGAATATCCTTTGTGTGTTCCAGAACACACAGCATATTTACCAAAGCAGATCACATTCTGGACCATAAAACACAGTCAATAAGTTTAAAGGATTCAAGTGATAGAAAGGATATTCTCTAGCCACATACAATTAAATTAGAAATATTTAAAAAGTAATAATATGCTTTTATATAACCCATGGATCAAATAACAAATCAAAAAAGAAATTAGAAATTATTTGGAGTGAATAAAAATGAAACACAATATGTCAAATCTTGTAAAATGTGACTAAAGCAGTACTTAGCAAATGTGAATACTCGCAAAGAATACACGGTATTAGCAAAGGACTCAAGATCAATAGCCACATCTTCCATTTTAAGAAACTAAGAGATAAGCTTATCAAATACCAAAATAAATATAAGGAAAGTATAAATACATATGAAACAAATAAAATGCAATAGGAAAATTTAATAAAACCAAAAGCTCATTGAAGGTCAATAAATTGTGATAAACCTTTAGCCATACAGGCCAAGAAGAGAGAAACAAAGCACAAATTACCAGTATAAGGAATAAGAAACATTATAGATTATACATTCATTAAAAGGATAATAAGGGAATGTTATGAACAACTTTAAGGCAATATATTCTACCACTTAGATGAAATGAAAAAAAATTTTAAAGGTTTTATTTATTTATTCATGAGAGACACAGAGAGAGAGAGAGAGGCAGAGACACAGGCAGAGGGAGAAGCAGGCTCCATGCAGGGAGCCTGATGCGGGACTCGATCCCAGGACCCAGGATCATGCGCTGGGCTGAAGGCAGCGCTAAACCGGTGGACGACCCAGGATGCCCTGCCCAAAAATTTTTATGAAAGACTCGAACTACGTAAACTTATGAAGAAAAAAATCTGTATCTTCAATAGCCCCATATCTATCATATGAAAGCAACTGAAATTTTAACTAAATTCTTAGTTCCCTTAATATAAGGGAAGCTACAGGTACAGATGTTGTCTGCTAGTTGCTACTGCCAAGAATTTAAGAAAGAAATCCTATGAAATCCATGCAAAGTTTTCCAGAGATGTGAAAAAGAGAGGAAGCTTTCCAAATTACTCTAAAACAGTATTACTTAACTATCTAAAGCCAACTAAATCACTGTAAGATAAGTAAATGCAGGTTAATACCCTTCATAGGATTAATGCAAAGATTCTAAACAATTTTTAACATAATGAATTCCACAATGTATATACTAAAAACAAAACACTAGAACAGACTATAGTTTTTCAAATAAATGGGATATTTTTTAATATTCAAAAGCCAATAAATGAAATTCACCACACTGAAAACTGAACAAGAAAAATTATATGATCTTCTCAAGATATAGGAAGTATTTTACAAAATGCAACCTATTATAATATATTTTAAATACAGAACAGATACAGATTTGAAGGCAACCTACAAGAATTACATTTTAAATATGAAGACAGGTAACTTAAATCCAACATTCATTCCTGATAAAAGATCTCAGCACAGTAGAGTCTGAAAGGACTCCAATATAAGATAAAGGACATCTCTGAGTTAAGATCATACAAAATGATGAATGACAAAATGCTTTTTTCCCAAGATCACATTACAAGAAAGATGTGATCTCTTACCACTTCTATTCATCATTATACTGGTATTCTGGCCAATGTGGTAAGGCAAGGAAAGGAAAACTACAGGCACAGAATTTGAAAGAAAGACATTAAACCATATTTATGTGTCTATTTCAATGTTCAGAAACTTAATTTCCTGATTTACAAAATTATTTTGCAGTATCTTACATGAATTTTGTTTGATCCAACAGAATTCTGCTTTTTTGTCTATAAATCTTATGTGGCATAAATAATGACAAATATGGGGAACCTAAGTAGCTAAATCAATTAAGTGTCTTCCTCAACTTGGGTGATGATCCCAGAGTCCTGGGATCAAGCCCCACATCGGGCTCCCTGCTCAGAGAAGAGTCTGCTTCTCCCTCTGCCTCTGCCCTTCGCCCTGCTTGTGTTCTCTATTTCTGTCAAATCAATCAATCATTTTTTTTAAAAAAATGACAAATGAATGCATCATAAATAACATGACTTTCAAGATGTGAAAAGTTCAGAAAATGTTCAACACACTTAAATATGTGTGATTTACTGTATCAGTGTAGAAGACACAGACACTATTCTTTGGTAATAAAAACTGAAAACATTTTTAAGGTTATTAACTTTTCATGAGACACAGAGAAAGAGGCAGAGGCATAGGCAGAGGGAGAAGCAAGCTCCATGCAGGGAGACTGATATGGGACTTGATACTGGGACTGCGGGATCATGACCTGAGCCAAAAGCAGATGCTCAAACACTGAGCCATTCAGGTGCCCCCAAAACTGAAATTTTTAGTTAGCAAATACCTTCAAATTACTTGTAGAACTTCTCTTAAAATTTCAATAGCCTAACACTTATTTTCTGGAATATCTGAGTAGGTATAGGTAAATTTGTACCATGACATTCTTAAGTCTGACATTAGTATTTCTATTGTTAAAATAAAATGGAAATATTTGTTTTGTTTTGGTAACTGCAATATTTATATTCAAGCATCCTTTATCTGTAGAGAAGACTATTCAGTAAATATACTAGGATGATTTGGAGAAAACACTAGGCAATCTGAAGAACTAATGGAATGTTGTTGGGAAAATGACAGCTAAAGAAACAAATTGGAGCTGTCAGCATGGTGGTGATAATGCAACTGCAAACTAAAATGGGAAAGGTCAGATAGAATAACAAATAAGGGCAGAGGATAAGTCTTACTCAGATTTAGATACAATAAAGTGTCACTTAGCACAGCTGGAAACATGCTTTGATGGAAGATTGCAAATATTACAAGGAGAGGAATACGAGATGAAAATTCACCTGGTCATGGGTGGGAAAAAAATAAAGTATTTTTTTTAAACTAAAAATTTGCTCTGGGTCATCTGTAGATGATTTTTATAGTGGAAGTAAAATAAAATACAGATTTAAGTGGCCGACCACTTTAAAAGAATGAGCGGTATAACAGATGATAAAACCATGAGCAAAATTACTCAGCAATACTGGAGGATCCATATTTTCTTTGTTGTTGTTCTTCCTTAGGTGAGGGTCCATATGAAGATAAAAGACATAAAGTAAAAGGCCAGAAAGAATCAATATTCACATTTAATGGTAAATCTAATATTTAAAACTTTAAGGGTATGTTTCAAAAAGATCGTTATTTCAATTGGTAGGGTGATAGCTTCTTAAGTAAGTTGATGCTCTCCTCCATATTCACTGTTAAATTCATATTCAGTTGTCTGTGGTTAGATAAAGAAAAAAACATTGTAAAGACATGAATGAAAAGCTCATTTTACTTTGTCATAATGGAATACAGGGATTCTTTTTTAAATTAAAAAATATGTAATATATTCATTCAAGTTTTTAAGATATTGGCTTGGTTGTGCGTGTGTGTGTGTGTGTTTTGTCACCTAAAATATTATAATCACACTCAAGAAAAGATCCTGGGAAAGTCTTTGATAATTAATTTTAGTGATAAAAGAAGACACTG
This sequence comes from Canis lupus dingo, assembly GCF_003254725.2. Lineage (NCBI taxonomy): Eukaryota > Metazoa > Chordata > Mammalia > Carnivora > Canidae > Canis > Canis lupus. The sequence goes on from NC_064248.1 coordinate 45,372,417, forward strand.
CTTTTAGAAAAAAATAAAGTGCCACTAGAGAAAATATACGTGTATAGAAAAATATATTTTAAAAGACATTGTAATGCATGAGACAACTATGAAAGTAAAGATGAAAGCTGTAAATAAAAATATAATTTCTTTGAATGATGATATTTTTCCTATGGATTCTTCAATAATCAAAGCTTGCTAGGATGCCTGGGTGGTTCAGAGGTTGAGCTTCTGCCTTTGGCTCAGGGCATGATCTTGGGGTCCAAGATCAAGTCCCACATTGGGCTCCCTGCATGGAGCCTGCTTCTCCCTCTGCCTGTGTGTTTCTCTCTCTGTGTCTCTCATGAATAAATAAATAAAATCGTTTTAAAAAAAATGCTTGCTTAGGACTTGTTTCAATGCGTAGAACCATCGCATTCTTATCAAGGAATACCCAGTAAAGTTTAGAATGATGACTTACTGTCTCTCAATAAATGGATTTATTGGGCTATTCTGTTTCACTTGATCTGTTGAAACGCTAGAACTGTAGGCATCCCTAGGCTTGAGGGTGGGTTTAAATACTGCTCTAGGCCAGAGACCTGACTTCTTGTCAATGACCTTGTCGCATGGTTGCTTGGGATGCTTCAGAACAATAATGAATGGGTTCCAAGAAGAAACCTTCAAAAAAGGAGCATTCCAAGAGAGGTAAAATAAAGTCAGCCAGGCCAAGTAAGGGAACACATATGGCAGAGAACTTCCCAAGAGCCTGGTCATCAAAGGATACAGAGAATTTCCTATATTCGCAATGACAGCATACATCGACCTAAAACAATAATTTGACAAAATCCAACTTTCATCCTTTAAAAATAGACTTAATTTTGATAAATATGAAATTCCTACAACCTGGATTGATGAATAAAAAAAGTGATCAATCTAAGGAATACCTCTGTTTATAAAGGGAAGGAGGACTGGCACAATGATGAAATGAAACTCATTTCTACATGGTTTTACAGAAATCTATGCAAAACATTCTGACTGACAGGTCTCTGGAGGTTTGTATGTGATCTTCCAAGGCAAATATTTTAAACTGTAACACTTCATTATTTTTTTAAAAGATTTTATCTATTTATTCATGAGAGACACAGAGAGAGAGAGAGAGAGGCCAAGGCACAGGCAGAGGGAGAAGCAGGCTCCATGCAGGGAGCCCGACATGGGACTCAATCCCGGGTCTCCAGGATCACACCCTGGGCTGAAGGTGGCACTAAACTGCTGAGCCACCCCGGCTGCCCTGTAACACTTGATTAGATGTGAAATTTTGATGTATATGTTTAAACTTTTATTTGAGAATATATGTATGTAGATATGATTTGTAGTGATATGTTAAATTCAATCTATTAATATTGAAAACTTACAACTCTATAGACAGTCAAAAATCAAGACAATATACAACATCATGCCAATTAAGCAGTATATAAAACACATCAAAAAACAAGTGGAAAGGGAAGGATCATTTAATGGGATATTAGCCAGCATTCATGGTTGAACACATTAGAAATCTGACTCATTTAAACATTAAAAGAAATGTATAGCAATGCAGAAATGCAGAAAAAACTATAGAAGTTGGCATGGAAAATAATGCAGGAAAAAGAAGGGAGTAATAATTGGGATCCAGTGAAGGCACAGCACCTCTGCCCACAGACACTGCAGTGCTGCCGCCCTAGGTGTTGACTCTGGCACCTCCGTCATGTTTGCTGCCACAGCCTCCCTGAGGCCATGGTATTGTTTCACTGCTCATTGCACTGTGTTCTGTGTCTCTGGTTGTTACAGGCTTGATTCAAAGTCTGGTTTGCTCACCCCTACCTATGAAGTGTGGTGGCCCCTTCTTCTTAACCAAGACTTTATAAGGGAGAAACGGGGCTTTATGGCTTATTTTCCTGTCTCTGATACCTCCTCTTTCACTGGACCCAAAAAACAATTAAGCAAATGTATTGTGAATATTTCTCTTTTTCTGGAAATGTATATCATCAGTCTAAAATTCACTAAAAATTCTCCATAAAATCAATTACAATGAATAGCTTGGTTTCATAAGCTATTTCTTCATTTCTTTTTTTAAAGATTCTATTTATTCATGAGAGACACAAAGAGAGAGAGAGACAGAGACAGAGACAGAGACACAGGCAGAGGGAGGAACAGGCTCCATTCAGGGAGCCAGACCTGGGACGTGATCCCCAGACCCTAGGACCACGCCCTGAGCTGAAGCAGATGCTCAACTGCTGAGCCACCCAGGCATCTCTACAAAGGTATTTCTATTTTAGTGTGTAAGGTCAAGAAAAATTGGTCAATTGGACAATCAGATTAGCTGGACATTCCTTTGTGTCTTATAATAACATTGAGGTTCTGTCTCATAACTAACTACATAGCAAAAAGTGAAATGCAATTCAGAAATACCGAGAAAGTTGAGAAAACAGAAATGCAGCCTTTATTTTCCATAGACTGGAAAATTTGATTTAAAAAACACATGGACACTAAAAACAAACAATAGCAAACACATGGGAATGCCCTTAAAATTTTAGTCTTTAAGATTATTTTTAATATATCTAAATATGAGCAACTACAAAAAATTTCTCTCAACTGGAAAATTTTTTTTCCAATTAATGTGTCTCTAAAATAATGTTTTATGGTATTTTTTTCTCATGCATGTTTAGATGAAATGGTACAACAGAATAAATATTACTGTTTTAGGTTACTTTTGAAGGCATTCAGGGCATGCACTTCAAAAAAGACCACTCTGGCATGAGGGTTATTTTGAACTGAAGACAATTATGAGCTCCAGTATAATCCATGTCTGCCTGAAAGCAGAAAATAAACATTCCCCTTGTGGATATTTAACCCTTTCCTCCAATTTCAGTACTAAGAAGGTTTGACCATCTCATCCCCAGAAATTAGATGGCATCCAGAAAGTCCACACAAACAAACCTTACTAATTCTAGCTATTATTCTCATATATTTGCTACCCTAGCTGCTCAAAATCCTTTCCTTCATCCTGTCATTTCCCTATAAAATTATTGTTCTTTCTGAAGATGTTATATAAGCCCCAAGTTCTAACTACCCTTTTGAGTATGAGTTTTTTCCACATATGAGCACGTTGTATGTGTTAATAAACTTGTATTTGATTTTCTCTTGATAATCTGTCTTTTGTCAGTTTATTCATAAGGTCTAGTCAGGGATCGTAGGAAGGTAAAGGGAATGAGTTTATCCTTCCCTACAGTTTAAAGGTAGATCAGTTATAAAATCACTGAAAGGATGCATTGTAAAATGCTTTAAAATAAATAGCATCAAAATGTATGACCTTACTTTAATTATGTGGAAACATCAGACAACCAAAAACAGAGGGAAGTTACTGGCCAGTGCTATTTAGAAGTGTCAAGGTCATAAAAGAAAAAAGGACTAGGAAATGTTCCAGTATAAAGGAAACTAAGAAGATACGACAATTAAGAGCCTTTAGACACAGTAAAAAGACATTAGGGAGACAAATGACAAAATCTGCATATATCTGTGAATTATTTAATAGTTTAATATCAATGCTATCTTTCTGGTTTTTATCACTGTACTCTTGTTAAATCACATGTTAACATTTGGGGGAGCTGGATAAAAGACATGGGAATTCTTTGTACTAATTTTGCAGCTTTTCAATAGGTCTGAAACTATTTCAAAATTAAAAGTTAAATAAATCAAAGAATAAATGAACACAGTATACATATGTATGATAATTTGTAGCTGTGTACCTCTATAAACAGTTACTTTTTCTTATAATTATGTTAAATAAATGAGTAAATCGGACTGTGCTTGACAAAAGCATTCTGCATATTGATGTAAACTTTATCCTGGTGTCTCTAATTTTCAAAGAACTCCAAATCAGTAGTAGATACAATTAATGCTTTTTCTACAAACAGACAATTTCACTTATATTTGATGTGAAATACAGGTAAATATATTTTCAATAATTTCAATAATTTTTCATTCGTACATTTACTTTCAGAAAATTTTTTAATGGCAATCATTATAAAAAGGAATAAAAAACTAACCATGAGCTTTTATAAAAGAAGGCAAAAAATAAAAATATTTCACTTTTAGGTTTTCATTTCCCATTAGATAAATTCCAAACCCCAAGTGAACAGAAGCCTGAAGAGAACGGAGACCAAAGGATAAGCATTTGTGATCTGACAGGAGAGTTTAAGAAGCCTGGACCAATGCGACGGACTATTCTGAGGATACAAACAATGGAACAAATGAGGGTACTATTTAGGATGTAAAATTTCTGAAAACTGTATTTTCCCTAGTATGGAAAAAAAAGATTAAGTTTGTTTTCTATTCCTCAGTATGTATAAGGACAGTTTGTTGTATCCCATTCTGACATCAATACTTGAATTCTGTGCCTTTTTTTTTCTAGTTTCAATATTATTAAAAATCTCAGGCATGAAAAATCTATATCTAGTTCACAACATAGTTAATTAAAATTCCATCTTCACGTGAGTATAATTTGTCCTCTTAAAGGTTCTCCTCTGTGTCCTTTACCGTGGGTCAGAGGAAACTGAAGAAGACCACTTACTGTGTAAGTAAAGGGTCAGTGCACATTTGGGCTGTGGTCCTCCTCTGTTGATTAACCTCACTGACTTACCTTGCTGTTCCTTTGTCTTGGGGAGGGCCCCCAATTGCTTGTTAAAAACCTACAGATAATCTGGTGTAGATCCTGTTTGACAGAAATCCCTCTATGATGAGGATACCCCTGGGAGATTCAGCTGCACTTTCTCTCTGACGCTATCTGAAGTGTCATGCTGTCATTCCTTTGATTGCCTCATTTCTTTGTCCCGTGCTGTGGCAGTCTGGCAAACTGGCAGACCCACTGCCATGTCACTTCTGTGACTTCAGGACCAAGAAATGTTAGTATCTTGTATCACATAATTTGAGGACATCAAAGAATTTGGGGTCAAGTAAAAACTGCAACATGCCCTCTTCATCCAGCCACACCCTCTGCCTTTCTCTCCTCTTATTTTCTTCCCTCTTCCCCTCCATACATAGGGGAACAGAAGATGTGTTTGTAAAGACTCCCTTTCACTGAATTCCACTTAGAAAGGGTAAGTTAGCTCATCTTCCTTGTTGCTTGGGTATAAAATCATCTACTGGGAAATCCTTCTCATTTCCCATACAGCACTCTATCTTGGTTAAAGAATGAATCTTTTTTTTAAATTCTTTTTTAATGTGCAGTGAATTCCTATTTTGCATTTTATTCTGTGTAGAAAAAGAACTATAATAAAGTGGCATGGGTCAATTAATATTTAGTGAAAGTAATTTTTACTTTGAATAGTATTCTAGTGTTGAGGTAAAATGACAGCACTGGTTCCCCTGTGTATTTTTGAGAAGAATAGTAAATTTATCAGAATACGACTTCCTCTTTCAGCAACTTTCCGTCATTCCTTCCATTGGTATTCTGATTGGATTCCCTTATCCTCTCTTCTCACACAATGATATGAAATGATCAAGGGAAATCCTATTCTTTGAGGTTCAACATCCTACTCCAGCTTGCAACAATTGAGATTTAAATGTGACAATCTGCTAGTATCATGGAGATGGAGCAGGATTGCTAATAGTTAACCACCCATTAGTAGGTTTATCTGGCAGGTGTTTGTTTTCACAGTAGCTGAGTTTTATTTAGTCTTGACTCATTGAGCCTGAAATGCTTAGAGACACTTCAGGGAACTTAGCTCCCTGCTGTTCAAATGACAGAGCTCCGTAAATGAGTTCCTTAGGTAGATGCTAGCATATGCTGTTTTAGATTGCATGATTACATTTTAAAGTCTTACCTCTCCCCCACCCCCCAAAAATTACAAGAATAGGCTTTAAAATGAAAATGAATAACAGTAGTTGATAAGAGGACCTAATAATTTGTGAGCTTTATATTTAGGATATTTAGGAACCTTAACTATTCCAGATTTTAATATTTAGTGTCTTACTCTTTTTCTAATATCCCCACATTTGGATACTCTAGGACATATCAATTTATTCAGAATTAACAGACACAATTAGATATCATGAAATAATTAATATTTAATGTTTGATGGTAACGAATATGACCTCTCTGAGAATGCCTGAATCAATATTCATGTTTTAGTGCTGCTTAATTTTTTTTTAAAAAAAGGCTAACTACATAATTAAAATTAACAGAAATATGAGCCTTTATGACATGCAATAGCATAGAATTGGAAATTATATTAAGAAATCCAATTGGAAACATTTCCTTAGTAAAAATCAGAAAAGTAAAATATTTCTTTAAATCATTTTGCCTCATTGAGAGGGGAGGCTGAAGAATGTCTTTACTTGAATAAATAAGTAAAATTGTATGAATCACTTTATATATTTAATTTTTTTTTTCAATCATCATTGTTGTGGGATGACTGACATTCAATCAGCTGCATACGTTTAAAGTGTACCAGTTGATGTATGGCATCTGTACACCCCCATGAAACTAACGTATTGAACATGGACATCTCACCCATGTTGCCTCATGTCCTGTGTAACCATTCTCCCCTCACATTATCTCCATCCCTCCCATCTCATTCACTGGAAACCATCCCATTTTCTATCCCTGTACAACAGTTTACATTTTCTGGAGTTTTATGTAAGTGGAAGTAAACATTGTGTACTTTTTGGTCTGGCTACCATCATTTAAATATACTTACATTTCACATACTGAATAGTAATGTGTGACTCCCTCTTCTCCAACAATTATTGTAGTTATTCTTTAAAATTTGAGTCATTCAAGTTTGTTGCAGTATCTCGTTATGATTTTAACTTGCATTTCCCTAATACCTAGTGTTGTTGATCCTCTTTTCAAGTGCTTATTTATCATCTTAATATCTTCTTTAGTGAAATACTTCAAATCATTTGCCAATTTTTAAGTTGGATTATTATTATTTTTTTCTTATTGAGTTTTGGGAGTTTTTTATATACTCTGGATATAAGTTTTGCTAGATATATGATTGTACTTTGTTTTTTTTTTTTTGTTTTGTTTTACAGTCTGTGGCTTATGTTTCATTCCCTTAACAGCATCTGTGCAAGAAAAGAAGGTGTGAATTTTGATGAAGTCAAATATTTTAATTTCTTATTTGTCTAATTCAATTTGTGGTCACAAAGGTCACTCCTATATCTCCTCAATAGTTTTAGAAGTCTAAAGTTTAGATTTGCATTAAGTTCCATGATCCATTTTGAATTAAATTTTTTTTATATGTTTGGAGGCATAGAACAAAGTTTATTTTATTTCATACTTTGCATAAGAATATCCAATAGAACAATCTCTGTCTTTTAATAGGACTATTTAGGCAATTTATATTTAATGTAATTATTTATAAGATTAGGTACAAATCTATCATCTTAACTGTTTTCTATTTATCCTAAAGATAAGTAAAGACAGTTTTGTTTTCTTTTTTCCTTTTACTTCTTTCCTTTCTTCTTTTTACTTCTTTCTTAATATTTCTCTTTTGCTTGAGGTTTGGCCTTCCTGAGTCTCTATATTTCCAGTTTTTATCATATCAATAGTATTTCCAGCTATATTATTTTAAAAATGTGCTCCTTCTCCTACAATGATTGGACATTGTAGGATGTTAAGAAATCAAATCATTTAATCAAGAGTTTCATGGGCCTGGCTGAAGTGTAACATGGAATAATTAAATAATATACCTCTTGATTAACTGGAATAAGGAGATATGTGTTGAATGTAGTCATAAATGGTATAGTGAAATAAAAGAAATACACTAGCTCTGGTTATACTAAATTTCAAACTCTCTATTCATAATGAAGGTCATCTAAATAAATAGTAATATATAAGTATGAATATTTATTTACTTATTTATTTAAAAATACACACACACACTAAAACCACAATTGACTCAAGGCACTCAAAAAGAATCTTATGGCTTCATGAGAAATAGTCTGTAAAAGGTAAATATGAAGGGCAGTTGGGCAGGAGAATGAAAATTGGTGAAAAACTTTACGGTATACCTCACTGTTGTCTTCTTCCCATATACCTGTTCAATTCATTAGAAAATTCTTTTGATTCTGTCTTAAATATAAGCAGATTCCAGCCACTTGGATCTGTAGTTTTGTAAATTATCTCCCTACTTCTGCCCTTACCTCAGTCAGTCTCTGGATTAGCACAGTAGCTAGACTTATTTTAAATTCCAGCTAGGGGCACCTGGGTGGCTCAGTGGTTGAGTGTTCACCTTTGGCTCAGATGATGATCCTGGGATAAAGTTCCACATCAGGCTCCCTGCAGAAATCCTGCTTCTCCCTCTGCCTATGTCTCTGTCTCTCTGTGTCCTTCATGAATAAAGAAAATCTTTAAAATTAAACCAATAAAAAAATAAGATTCCAGTTAGATCACTTTCCTCTAATCAAAACACAATTCGTTTAGTGAGAAATGTAATATTTTTATAATGGCCTATAAGGAAGGCCTTAAATTAAGCAAGTTGTAGGTCTAATCCTCCATGACCTCTTTTACATGATATTTCGCAGCTCACTTTCTCTGTTCTTAGTATACTTGCTACCTTAATATCACTTATAAATATCCTTGCCCACATGCACCCTTTTAAAGAGGTTTATGCTGCCATTCTATTTAAAATTTGCTTAAAGGGATCCCTGGGTGGCTCAGCGGTTTAGCGCCTGCCTTCAGCCCAGGGCGTGATCCTGGAGTCCCAGGATCCAGTCCCACATCAGGCTCCCTACAGGGAGCCTGCTTCTCCCTCTGCCTGTGTCTCTGACTCTCTCTCTCTCTCTCTCTCTCTCTGTCTCTCATGAATAAATAAATAAAGTCTTAAAAAAGTGAAAAAATACAGTAATATAGAACCTTTATAAGAGAAAATAAAAATAATATAATGTACAGAAAGGCTATAATTGAATTTTAATAAGTTTTGATATATATGATGAATCAAATATTCAACATAGAATGAATTATAGATGTAAAAAATAATAACTTGTATAAGAATAAAACTAAAACCTGAAAATAAAAGCTAAAGAGAGACTAAGAATATTTTTGAGATTGAGTATTAATAGCTTAAAAATATATAAAAATAAAACTTTAATAATCTTATTAAAATAAGGATTTAAAGCAATAACGGTAAAATAAATAAAACAAAATAAAAATTATTGGAGTTTAATAGCCCAGATTTTGGAACCAGAGACATTGTGTTAAACTCTAAGATTTTAAGTCCCCAAGCAGTAAACTTAAGTTTCTAAGACTTGGGTTCTCACATGTAAAAAAAACAATAATAATAATTTCTAATTTAGAGATTGTTAGGATTAAGTAAATAATGTATCTTACAGATATAGCACAGGATTTGGCATGTAGCAAGTTTTCAATTAATGGCATCTACTATTAGAGTGAAGGATGGACTGTAGATGCCAATATTTAAATTCTGACACAATGACATCCTTGAAAATATATTAATATGTTAAACCAGTGTATGTAAGTTTATGCAGTGAATATATCTATCTATATCTATCTACCTTAAAATTTAAAAATAAATGTTAAATATTAGCAATCACAGACCTGGACTACTAAAAGCTTGAAAATATAAAAATAAAGAACAGTAAAATGGAACCTGTGTCTTATTCCTTTTGCCAAATGGATTCACATCACCAACTGCCAAGAGATAATCTGATGTGAACATTCAACATTTGCACTTCTCTCTCCTGTTAATAAAGAACATTCTTCATGCCTCCAGCCAGCTCCTTCCAAGTGACACAGATGCCCTCATTCTAGGTTCCCCATTGTGTCCTATTGCTTAAGCAGTCCTTTATTTCTTGCTTTTAAAATATCTGGATGTGGTTGGTCATTACAGATCATTTCCTGGGAGGACTATCATTGCATCCAGCAATCCTCTACTAGTCCTTAGCACTCTCAGAAACTTAAAATTGCCTAGGGAGCTTTAATCAATCATCCAGACAAGCAAAACAAACAAGCCACAGATTGCCAAACTGTACCAGAGGTCAATTACATCAGAATCCCTCTGAATGAAGTTCAGGCAATGTTATACCTTAAAACTTCTCAGCTGCTTTTCAACCTCCATTGAGAATCTTCACTTTGTATTATGTAGGAGCAATCTTCATAGTCTTTTTAACATTTGACTTTAGATGAGGTTAAACTATTTCTGTTTTCATTTATTTTTCCTCTCAGAGCTTCTTTTCCCAAATTTGTACACAGTGTGTGTGTGTGTGTGTGTGTGTGTGTGTGTATTTTTTTTACTGTTTTTTACTGTTACACAGTTTCTATTTTTTAAAGTATGGCAGAAAATATTGCACATCTCAATTCAACTCTCAAAAACCCCAGCAGAGCAAATCTAATCTACTACCCATGGTGTTTCTTTCTTCCTCAAAAAGGCAGAATGAGGCATCACAAAATAGCTCCAAAATATTATGCCTTTGTTGATCTTTTCATTCCTCTGCCTACATTCCTGTGACCTTTGTTCCCTGAATTCAAGTCATAATTTTATTCAAGCACTCACTATATAAATTTAACATATGAAAAGAAATGTATTTCTGTAGTCCAGGTGGACTTTGGCAAAGTATTTGGGGATGGAGGAAGAATTGTTTCTTTGTGGACATTTATGTCAGTCGCAGAAAATATGGCAAAACAGCTGTTTGCCGAACCACTCAATTCCTATCAAGACTTTTTTTTTAAGATTTTTATTTATTTATTAATGAGAGACACACAGAGAGGCAGAGACATAGGCAGAGAGAGAAGCAGGCTCCTCACAGGGAGCCCGATGCGGGACTCAATCCCAGAACTCTGGGATCATGCCCTGAGCTGAAGGCAGGCAGATGCTCAACCGCTGAGCCACCCAGGCATTCCTCAAGACTTAAATATATATATGGATCTCCAATTAAATATGGTGGCTACTGATCTAACTACAGCTCTAGACCAGGCACAATAATTGAACTGCATGATTTCAACATTTCAAAAAAATGAAACCTCTTTGATTGCATAGTTTCTCAACAGAAAATGTACAGAGCTGATCAATTTTGAATAATGGTACAACAGTCTCAATTCACCTGTTCTACGATTACCTTCTTGGCATCCTAATTTCATCTCATAGTTCTTCCCAAGGCCATTGTAAAGTTTACTTGTAGCTTTATAGAACAGATTGCAAGCCCCAGCCTTTGTGTAGTGGTTTCTAGTCTTGACTTCATATTAAATCATGTAGGGAACTTTAAAAAGAAAATTTGGACATCATCATAGATTAAATGAGAAAATGGGAAACACTGGGGCTAGGGCATCAGCATTTAGTCCTCATTTTCTTGCTTTTTGTCTTTTTCTTTTTTTCTCTTATTTTAAAGCTACTTCTATCATTCAAATGTATCTCTAGGACAAAGTCATTTAAAATAGTTAAATTACAATGAACAAGTTATGTTCCAAATATATATACATTCCAAGATAGGTATATATATATTTTCATATGAACAACTCACACAAGTGCTTGCCCAAGTCATTGGGAAGATTTGGATGCTTAAAGAGACCATCCCAATATTTTCTTAGTGGGTGGTAGGGGATCATAAATAAATTTCCATAATTACAGTCCAGATAGCCAGGATACATAAAGCTGAAATCATCTTTTTCTGATGATTGCTAGAAAAAGCACTAGCAATTATGAAGAAAACATCAGTAATACTGAGCATCTCTCAACAGCACTGCTAGAAAAGCCAACTTGATTTCAATTCTCATAACTATTGCAAAGGTTGACCAGGAAGTATGGGGTTGTAAGACGTATGCCATAGATTTCTTCGAAAGATTAAGATAAACTGGTACTTGTTAAAGTGGGTTTCAGTAATAATACTATAAGATACTTCAAATTTACAGTTAAAAAAGAAGAAAAAAATGAAGATGAAGACTTAGTAACCCATCTCATGTACTCTATACTCTTGTCTATTTCTAAGAATGAGTCTTTAGAAAAATTATTTCAAAGTAAAGAAAGTTCTTTTAGGAACAAAATATTTAGATTTGATATTTTCTGAGTACATGTGCAATTTATTTAAACTTAAATGTTATATATATGTGTTATATATATATGTATATATATATATTTACAACTTTGTTCCACAAATACAGCATACATTTGCACATTTAAATATTTTAGCTGTATTATATGTCAGGATTGTAGGACAGTAGTATGGGTAGCTTATAAAACTTTTTTTAAGCAAGGGACTACTTGATCTATCTACTTGATAGATCACAGGTTGATCTATCTGATAATAATAGCTTAACAAAAGAAATTTGATCTATGGATCTATCTATATTGGCTATTATTTTGTCACAGATCAAAATGCAATTCTATAATAAACTTAATAGTCACATTCAACTTGTTCATAGGCTGGAACTGGAAGAAGCTACATTTTTTTTTCCTCAGCAGATAAACATTGAAATTTTGTTTCATTCAATAAGAATATCCATTGTCGGGATGCCTGGGTGGCTCAGTGGTTGAGCGTCTGACTTCAGCTCAGGTTGTGATCCTGAGGTCCAGGGATCCAGTCCCTTATCGGACTTCCTGCATGAAGCCTGCTTCTCCCTCTGCCTGTGTCTCTGCCTCTCTCGTGAATAAGTAAATATAATCTTGAAAGAAAAAAGAATGTCCATTGTCCTCACTTAAAAGTTCTTACTTAAATATAATGCACGTAAAGAAAAATGACATAAATCATAACTGTATATAGCTAAATATATGTTGTTTTGAAAACTAAATATGCCCATGTGTCCAGCATCCTCATCAACGACATGATCTTACTTGCAACCCAGAAGCCTTGCTCATGTCCTCTTTAATACTCCTTACCTCTCATCATCCTTTAGAATAACCTAATTATACTAACTTTTAAAAGAATGAATGAGTTTTGTCTGCTTTTTGTGTGTTAAAAATGGAATTGTTAAAACTGTATTATATGTTGTGTGTTTTCTTTTGCTCAACATTAAGTTTGTAAGTCACTGTATTTACTGCCTATAATTGTAAATTATTGCTGTATAGAATTCAATTCAGTAAATTACCATGTTTTCCATATTTTACTATATTTATCTATTTTACTGTGGTTCATGTTGCATCATTTTTTAAAAATAACTTGAATCAAGTCAGCATTGAGGATACTCAGTATTATAATAAATTAGTATGATAGAATGATAAGTTGTGAGCCTAGGGCCAAGTATACCACCTTGAATCATCAAGTTAGAAGTTTTGGGTGCTCAATATAACTTGAAGACATGAGCCAAGTTCAGAGTTTTGTAAGGTAGGTAAAGGTTGGGGTCTACATATTGGAAAGGTAGAGAAACCATGTGTTAGTGTAAGTAGACTGGAAATCTTTGTTGCCATTGTGCCATTTGTCAAGCTAAGACAGAGGTAGGAGAGAGGGTGGTGAGGAAATTCAAAATATTATTAACTAGAATTGGAATCCAGATGAGAGATCAAAAAAGGTTTCAGTGGAAAGAGAAATATCAAGTCAGATCTGGGTGTTAAAATCAAGCAGTAGGGAACAAGCATGGGATAGAGTTCCCAGTTTGGTAAGAAATGGTTACGTTAGAGTTGAACTACAGGTATAGCACTTGATTCTAGAATACAGTCTTCCTGTTTGCTATTTTGACTTTAAAACGCTTTCCTGGAGTGAGGAGACAAGATAAAGGGATTTTCGACAGTCATTTTAGTTGGCCCATCAAATCTGAACAAGACAGGTGATTTTCCCAGAAAGCTAAAATCTTGTAGAATTTTATTTTAACTTGCCTGTGCTTAGTTTCTTCTGAGACACTGTATTTTCCTTGAGAATGAGGAAATGATGATTTAAGCTAGTCTACCTCCCATGATACCCACTAAACCCAAGTGAAAGTAATGTATACTTTCTCTCCTACTTCTGTATCCTGTGTCCACTTCTTCTCCAGAATATTGGGTAGAAAATGTTGAAAAAGAACAAATAACACTTATTTAACTGATGTCCCTTGGCTATCATGCCTAGCTACTTGTTAATTTCTGATTTTAACATTTCTGGATGCTTCAAATACATACTTTAAAATGACACATAAGTATAAATAAAAATATAAACATAACCGAAAAATACATATAAGTAACAGCATATAAATATAACATTTAAAATGTGCATTTCACTCCTCTGGCACTACAGTGTCATTACTTTTCTAGTATATCTCTTATACAAAGAAACGCCTACATACTTTACAATCTAAGTCATTAGCCTAGACAGCCATATTTACCAGAAGTCTGGATTATATATTTGAATACAGTTTTTTTTTTAAAGATTTTATTTATTTATTCATGAGAGACACAGAAAGAGAGGCAGAGACATAGGCAGAGGGAGAAGCAGGCTCCATGCAGGGGCCCGGTATAGAACTCGATCCCAGGACCCCAGGATCATGCCCTGGGCTGAAGGCAGACAGTTAACCACTGAGTCACCCAGGCATCCTTTGAATATAGTTTTTGTTTTGTTTACATTTTCTCCATCTATTCTCTTTATCAGTGACTAGTTTTCTTTAATTTCTGTAGTCTTTAAATCTTTTCTTCTACATTTATTGTAATTAATTTTGATTCTTGTGTCTGTAATCTCACTTTAAAAATCTCATTTTATTATATTATTAGCTTATTCTCTGCTCTTATTTTTAAATCATTGTGTTTATTAAATTCTTTAAAGTGTGAAATGATCATGGATTTGTTTTCCTTTTAGAATTGTGTTTTATTCTTTATCAGATTGTTAATCTCCTTTTCTACTCTCTTCTTTTTTCATTGTAGTATATATTTGCCTATTTGACATTCCGTGCCAGTGTTAACAGCATTCTTGTTTTTGGCATTTTGCTTATACTTGACTTGAAGGTTTGTGTCCAAGCACTCAATTCGCTTTGATCAAGATTGAGCACCTTCTTGTCTCCCTTCCCATCCCATCTGAGGGCTCTTACTGTTCTCCACTGGGCAACAGCTTGAGGTCTGTGCTTTGAGCCCCATTTCTTTTATAGCAGTTAGGGCTGAGTCAGGAGGAAGAAGAAACTTCTAGTGGTATTGCATTCAATCTTTGTCATAGAATCTAGGCTCTGTAGTTTCTTTAGAGCTTTTGTTTATCATTCATATCAGGGTATTTTTCCCAAAGTGGGTTATATGCTCTATTCTGGTGTCCAGGCTGAGCTCAGCCTGTAGCTATTTACCCGATTTGTTTTGAGCACTAGCCCATTGTGAGCTAACATGCTTTTTCCTTGCTGGCCTAAATCCAATAATGCAAGTGATAAACCATTGGAATGTTATTCTCAAGAATTTTAGATAGAATTTTCTCCATGTTGGCTATTCATTCTCTCAGTCTACTTCTTTTCAGATTAAAGAAGTAATCTTTAATTTAAGTAAGTCTGGAAAAAAAAATAAGTCTGGAAGAATAATAAGGATTTTTTTCTACTCACCTGCTTTTCCCTTACAGCCTCTATGGAAAAGGGCTGCTAGTTTAGGAGCTGCTCAGTGTAAATTGTGCAGAGAAAATGTGCTACTCGACATATTCTTGCCACTTCACGCTGAAAGTTACTAATCAAAAGTCAGCACTTAAAGCCACTTAGACATCCATTTATGTATCCTTCATCAATTATGCTTTCCATTCTCCACAATTACTACTGCAAATATTCACTAGCATTTCAAACTTCCAACCCATAATTACCACTCCTGAGAAGATGGCCCTGCTTTTTATTTTACAGAAAACAATCAAAGCCATCAGAATACCTTTAACTTCTTTCTAAGTAGCTTATTTTTTTCTACAACAAGCTCTTCTTCTATATTCCTTGTGCCAATAGAAGAGCTGATTCTCCCTTTGTTTAGAGCCTCTTTCTTCATCAACACTCTGGAGCACCTGTCTCCTTATTTATTCAAGAAACCTGAAGGTAAAGTTCTTACATACACATAAACTCTTACGTGTACACATGCTTGTTATGTTATATCATATATACGTGTGTATATATATATATATATACATATATATATTTCATCTTCATGTCATTCTCCAATTTTAGTCACTTTGTTGAATCATCATTAAAATACCTCAGTAATGCTCATCTTTAAATATCAGAATGGCTGAAATTAACAACAAAGGAAACAACAGATGTTGGTGAGGAGAAAGGACACGGAGAGGATGTTGGTGGGAATGCAAACTGGTGCAGCTACTCTGGATAATGGTATGGATGTTCCTCAAAAAATTAAAAATAGGGATGCCTGGGTGACTCAGGGGTTGAGCATCTGCCTTTGGCCCAGAGCGTGATCCTGGAGTCCCAGGTTTGAGTCCCACATCAGGCTCCCTGCAAGGAGCCTGCTTCTCCCTCTGCCTATGTCTCTGCCTCTCTCTCTCTCTGTGTTTGTGCTTCATGAATAAACAAAATCTTTAAAAAAATTAAAAATAGAACTACCATATGACCCAGCAACTGCACTAAAGGACACAAAAGGATACAAAAATACTAATCTGAAAAGATAACATGCATCCTGATGTTTCTAGCAGCATTATCAACAATAGCCAAGTAATGGAAAGAGTCCAAATGACCACTGATTGATAAATGGATAAAGAAGATGTGGTAATAACACACACACACACAGACACACACACTCGAATATTACTCAGCTATCAAAAAGAATGAAATCTTGCTGTTTGCAATGAAGTGGATGGAGCTTGAGAGTATTATGCTCGGTGAAATAGGTAGAGAAAAACAAATACCATATGACTTCACTCATATGTGAAATTTAAGAAACAAAACAGTTGAATACAGGGGAAAAGAGAGAGAGAGGCCAACCGTAAAACAAAATCTGAACTATAGAAAACAAACTGAGGGTTGCGGGGACAAGAGGTGGGCTAAATGGGTGATGGGTTTAAGGAGGGCACTTGTGGTAAGTACAAGGTGATATATGTAAGTGATGAATCAGTAAATCCTACATGTGAAACTAATATTACACTGTATGTTAACTAACATTAATTTAAATAAAATAAAAATTTGGAAGAAAAAAATGGAGTATGGTGAGGAATTCTCTTCCCTCCACTTGTTCAGAGTCAAACTTGTAAAAATAGCTGTCTAGACTCTAGCTTTTATGTCCTCACTTCCTATGGCTCCCAGTCAGCAAATGGTTCCAATCTACCACTTCCCTGGAAAATCTGTCATAGGACAAACTAATTATTCCTCCTACCCTTTCATTCAATAATTCACTAAGTAATTTTAATGCAATATCACAAATATTTCTGAGATTCATTTGATTTTCACGACTCCCATGATCTTTGTCTAGGCCACAATTAGTTTTCATGCAGAAAATTACCAGAGCTGAACTCTTTTATCATTAGGCTGGTTCACTTTCAAAATGTTACCCAAAAAACAATTGAAATGGACTTCAAATAATGCAAATCTAACAGGTCTCCCCTCTTTTAAGGATTCATTCATTCCCTATTTCCCTTAAAATGAAGTTATCAACCCTTAAACAAAGCCCTACAAGATTTGTCTTGCTGACTTCTCTAGCCTGGACTCTCGTCCTTTCCCTTTTGCACACTATGTGCTAGCTACAATAAATATTTTCAGTGCTTTTTAAATACAGTGTATGTTATTTCCATTAAGGCTCACTCCTCCCTTTCCTCTTCAAATATGAAGGTGCCTGTGATAGCCTCCACTCCTCCTCAATAAATGTGAATTAATACCCTAACCTAAAAGCATTCTTCCTTGATCATTAATTTTGCTCTGTGTTCAAAAATTCCTATATTTCTCCCTCATATCGTTAGTTACATTTTCTTGCCATTATTTTTCTAATGTCCTTTTTTTACATTTTCTCTACTATTTTCTCTCTATTATATTCCAACAGCCACTACAATTACTGAAATTTAAAATACATTTCCTAATGAAAAGAGAGAGGTGGCCATGGGCAAAGTTGAGGTCTAGGCAGAGAACATGTTCAGCTCTGGAGCTCACCTGTCAGAAATGTGTACTACCATCTGAGATGTGAAGAATGGATGGAGAAGCAGGCAGGTCAGGTGAGCCAAGGGTATTCCTGCCAAGTCTTTCACATCCCTGCACCTGCAGCACCCCTAGGCTTCCTCCCCCAGGCAGCTTTTCTCAGTGGAGGCTGGGAACCCCTTGCATCAGAATCACATAAGATATTTGTTAAAATTCAAAATCCCCAACCTCACTATCTTCTAAGTAAGACACTCTGAACAGGACCCTCGAATCTAAACTTTAAACAAAAGCCTTGGGTGACCATTACACACTCTAGCTTTAGACCAAAAAAAGGGATTCTGACCTTAACTTATGAGTTATAGGAAAAAGAAATGGCTTCCACTTAGTTTGAAAGGAAATAATATCCTCAAGATGGCCAAGATTCTCTAAACTTTCAGAGGAATCGTTTAAATGTAATATAGTTGAGGATTACAGGGAATTCTTAAAAAATCAAGCAGCATTACAAAGAGGAGAGTGAAGGAAGATGAGAATAAAAGGAAGTGGAAGAATGAGTCAGAGGAGAAGAAACAAGAGTAAGAACAACTGTAGAGTATTAGGAATATTTCATCCTATGTGTTCTCTGTTTTGCTTTCCCAATTACAGATATATGTTATTGATATTAAATTATGATTATATTATACATTATTATATAAAATATTATATATATATATATATACATAATCTTATCCCTTTAATTACATTTCTTTAGAATTTAACTGGCCCCCAGCTACCTTACTTGGATTTGGGCACTTATAATTTATAAAGCTAAATGAGCTAACAATTCTTTGCATCATATTTGCATCTTACTAATTATCCATATTAATCTCAAATATTTGTGCTATATAAGTTTTTCTGAAGATCTACAAACCAAAGACATTGGGAGCAGAATCTTTTTTTCATAGTCTTTTTTATTTCACACCACAGGCAGCAGTCCTTAGTGCCTACACATGAGATTGACCTTGCACAGAGGAAAAATAAACAAAATTAAGTGACTATTCAGGAAGGCATTTTTTTTCCCCAATCACTGCAGCTTCTAAAGATCAGTATTTAAGAAGTGCCCACTAATTTCCTCAGGTCATTTCACTAAGTCAGTTCCATATTTTAACATGGCATAATCACAAAATAACACAAAATTTTATTCTTCTCTGTTTTCAATGGAAAGGGTAAGGGTAGGTGAGCAGTGAATTTTCTAAAGGGAGATAGAACATTATGCTTTAAGCTTGAATAATATGCTGCTGTATTCAATCAGTTCCCAGAACCCCGAATGAGAGTCAAGTAGGGATGGGGGGCAGAGCTCTACCCATGGGGGTGACTCCTCAGCACACAGGGAAAACTGAACTGACTCATACTTTGAGCCGGAAGATGATTACCTGAGGTGAAAACCTCTGCATGGGATTTATTTTCCATCCTTTATGCCAATCTTAAAAATTTTCTGGTTCACGTTCTCCTTAGGACATTCACAGGTGCTGAAATTACTGCAATAGGAAGTCTTCAGTATTCTTGAGAAATAAACCTTCAACTACAAAGAACTGACCAGTTATTAATATGAGCATATTAATGCAACCAGAAAAACAAAAAGAAATCTAAAAGTGAGAAATAGAATGATTAGATTTTACATGACCTTTTCTTTAAATAATCATAGGGAAATGTGGGTGAGAATGTATATAATTCTAACACCTATGCAAATTCATAAGTATAGAAAGATAATTTTAAACTCTTCTCTGAATTCTATAAAGTTTTAAAAGCTTTATGTATTCCTGTGTACATATGTATTTATTTATCTATTTATTTATGTATATTTGCAGTTACTTGGGTGTTTATAAAACTTAGGCCAAAATTTTGACCTCAATTTTCTGGTAAATCACCCCTATATTCAAGTTAACTTATTTAAGTAATCAACTTTTTTAAGTTACTTTTTATTAGGATTACTATACATACCTTCTATCTATCTATCATCTATCTATCTATCTATCTATCTATCTATCTATCTATCTACCTTTATTTCTACACACTCACACACATACAGACAAGCATCTTGAAATCCTAGTACCAAGTGTATTTTTTGTTAGCATTTTGATGTTTAGACTTTGTTTTTTACATAAAATGCTTTTAATTCTTCAAACTTATGATTGTATTTTAACTCTTTTAGAAACTTGCTTTAAAATATCAATTTCCAAAAACTATGCACTTTAAATATTCTTTAAAAAACACTTTTCGGAGAAGCCTGGGTGGCTCAGAGGTTGAGCACCTGCCTTTGGCTCAGGGCATGATCCTGGAGTCTCAGGATAAAGTCCCGCATGGGGCTCCCTGCATGGAGCCTGCTTCTCCTTCGGCCTGTGTCTCTGCCTCTCTCTCTGTGTATCTCTCATGAATAAATAAATAAAATCTTTTAAAAAATCGCTTTCAAAGTTTATTCCATATTACAATTTATTTAATTACAATTATTCAATCATGGGGATCCCTGGGTGGCTCAGCGGTTTAGTGCCTGCCTTTGGCCCAGGGTGCGATCCTGGAGTCCCGGAATCGAGTCCCCCATCGGGCTCCCGGTGCATGGAGCCTGCTTCTCCCTCCTCCTGTGAAGCCTCTCTCTCTCTCTCTGTCTATCATTAATAAATAAATAAATAAATCTTAAAAAAAAGCAATTATTTAATCAGTCTCCTTACATCAATCAGTCTCCTCCTAAAAATCCTTACAGAATTTTTATTCTTTTCAGTTTCCATCACGTTGCTATAATATATAATTATATATTTTTATATACACACATACATAAACAAATTTCGGGACAGGTTTTCAATAATTTTCTTAGAATAATTCACTTCAGTTTGTACTCCCAGCAGCATTGTATAATTTCTTCTAGGTACTGAAGAGTAGTAAAAAGTATCCACACATAACTCAGGTACAAATCTCACTACATTGTTGAAATTTTGTCTTTCTACAAAATCATTATTTTAATTTTTGTATCTTTGCATACCAGTGATACAAAACATTTCCTCATTATTCTCTTTATTTCTATTATTTATGTGAAATACACCTTAAAAATCTCCACCATTATTTACTCAGTAGTTTCCAGATATTCACTCCCATTCCTTGTTTGTCTTTCAGTTTTATGTAATTATTTCCCAAACACAATTTTCCTATTTTATGTAAACAAATATCTCTGGATATTTCCCCCCTTTGACCTTTAAAATGTTCTTTTCTCCTGGAAATTGCATTGATATTAAATAAGTAACTAATAACTCTATTCAGGTCTTTGCTAATTCTATTCTTTATGATTTCATGCAGGACATAAGTTGTGAGAGAATAGAGTTAGAAATGCCATTATCTGAAAGTACTTATAGATAAACACTGATCACCATTGATGTTAGCATAATCCTCTCTAATGGTATATTCAGATATTTACAGAAATGTCAAATACTTGTCAGGGAGGGAAGCACACAGCAACCAAATAAGTTAGATTTTAGCGAAGGTCAATACAATTCTCAGAATAGATGCCATCATCTAAAAAACAAGTCTATTAATGTTATTTAGACAGAGCAAGGAATTTAGGATCCAAAGGGGTTGGTAGTTCTAAATTATAGTATAGGAGCAACCATTTAACTTAACCTTTTCTCATCTTACTTTTGAAAGGTATGTACTAGGCGAAAATACCAGGATTTACAAATGGATTCAGTACACTTTTAGGAACCTAAGTACTTAGTTATGCTAACCAAATATAAGTATTGCTCTCTTTTCAATATTTAAAGAAGTAGCTAAGCTATCTCAGAATTTTTAGGCAACAGTGGAGGTCAGACTTACCTTCAAGTAGGCTAGTTGATGGTTCTAGCTATGGCAAATCAGAACTTCACATTATTTTTCATTATAATCATCAGGGTGAGAAGTCCCAAAACTGTAGTATTACTTGTGCTCAGATCAAGTGAATATTGGTTGGTACATGTAAGAGATATTCTGAGGTTATTTCTGGAAATAGGAACTTTGATTCCAAATTAGATAGACTGAGACTCAATCTGAACTCATAAAGATGAATTCAATACCATTCAAATAGATGAGCATAGAGGAAGGGCAGGGGGAGAGAGGGAGGCAAACCGTAAGAGATTCTTAATGATAGAGAACAAACTGAGGCTTGCTGGAGGGGAGGTGTGTGGGGAGTTAGGCTAAGCAAGTGATGCGTATTAATTAGTGTAACGAGCATTCGGTGTTGCACATAAGTGATGAATCACTGGATTTTACTCCTGAAAAAATAAAAATATTACACTACTGTTAACTAACTAGAAGTTAAAACTTGAAACAAAAAAATACTATATTTTTAAATAATACATAGATTTTTTAAAAACTATATTTCAAACCAAGAGTAGAATTGAGAAAAATCGTTCACCAAAAGTAAAGTCAGAATTTCCTAGAAGATAAAGTGTGTTTGAGTGGTCTGGAATACAAGTAGGTAGAGGACTGAACTTTGTTCTTTGGACTTGACAGTTTTTAAGGAAGACATAAGTGCACTGTCCCAGTAGAGTGCATACATGAGAGATGGTGAGAATATAGGGAATGTAAATGCACAGGTCTTTTATAGAGAAACTAAAAAGAAGAAATTAAGGCTGAGAGTAGATGATAACAAGGTGAAAGAGCATCAAAGAGTTATCTCTCTCTGAATGCAAATATACTGATGATGTATCACTTTCATTATCTCATCTGTACTTTGCTTCACTTCCACTCAAGTTTCTTCTATCATTTCCCTTGTCCCCATGCCCTATTGTCATGCCCTGTTGTGAAAGCTCCAATCCTAAATCCACCCAATTATCCACAAATTTTTGTGCATAAAAGGGATGATGACAGTTATTGTGGAAAATAATGCATATCATGTAGAGAAATGGGGTTCTAAGACGGTTGTTGTATTAGTCAGGATTCTCCAGAGAAACAGAACAAATAGCACGTGTGTGTGTGTGTGTGTGTGTGTGTGTGTGTGTGTTTAGGGAGAGAGAAATTATCAAGAACTGGTTTATGTGATTATGAAAGCTGACAAATCCCAAAACTTTCAGTTGACAAGCTGAAAAATCAAAGGAGCTGATGGTATAGTTCTAGTCCAAAAGCCAGTAGACTGAAGACATAGGAACAGCTAATGTTTTGAGTATGAAGGCAAAAAAACAAACAAACAAACAAACAAAACAAACAAAAAAAACAACCAATATCCAGTTCAGTCACTGTGTGGAAGGCAGGCTAATCTGTAAACAGAGTAAATGTCAAGCTCACTAAGAACAAAACTATGCCTTTCCCATGATGGAAGCAGTCCAGTATAATCAAATTGTCACCAAGTAGTTGGCTGATCACTCTACAGAATGGTGCCATATTGAGGACTCAGTGCTGATCTCTGCTCCTGGCGGACTGGGCACTCAGCAGAGGCTATATCCAGCCTGAGCTTGGTGAGTGGAAGTTAAACCCATGAATGAACTTCATTCCTGTCACAATGGACACTTTGTTCATGAGCTTACCGACTGATGATGAGTGTGGTTAGGAAACAAGACTGATTTTATGATTTCCATAAAATGGGCCATCCTATTGACTTTATTTATTAAAATTGTCCTCTTGGAATCATCCTTCTGTGAACATTTAGAAAGGACACAATTATCTTCATTTACAAAGGATACATTATCTTGCCCATTCATAAAGAGATTTATGAACTTTCCTCTTGATAAATTTCCTTATCAACAATTTTCTAGCCATGTTCCTATCAAGTCCCTGACCAGTCAAACCGTTGGCCACAGTACATGTAATTTCTTATTATTTGAGATAATAAATAAATGAATTAACTCTAACAATATTCTTTGGTTAGTTTTTAAAAACTTTTATTTATTTATTGGAGAGAGAGAGAGGGAGAGAGAGAGAGAGTGAGCACCAAGCAGGGAGGGGTAGAGGGAGAAGAGAGAGAGAGAATCTGAAGTAGACTCTGCTCATGAGGCCAGACTCAAGGCTTGATCCCACAACAGTGAGATCAAGACTGGATCCAAAACCAAGAGTTGGACGCTTAACTGACTGAGCCACCCAGGCACCCCAATATCTCTTTAGTTTTAATATTAAAGTCACTTTATTTTGGACATCTGGCTGGCTCTGTTGGTTAAATATCTGCCTCTGGCTCAGGTCATGATCCCAGGGTCCTGGGATACAGCCTCAGATCAGCTCCCTACTGACTGTGGGGAGCCTGCTTCTCCCTCTCCCTCTGCCTGCTACTCCCCTTGCTTATCTTCTCTCTCTGTCTCTCAAATAAATAGAATCTTTTAAAAAATGAAGTCACTTTATAATTTTTAAAGCTAAAACAAGATGTTAGCTCTCTTTTACATAATCAATTGAAGGTAGGTTTTTTTTTTTTTTTTAGATATTATTTATTTATTCATGAGAGATACAGAGACAGAGACAGAGACACATGCAGAGAGAGAAGCAGGCTCCATGCAGGGAGCCTGATGTGGGACTCGATCCCTGGACCCAGCCAAAGGCAGATCCTCAACCACTGAGCCATCCAGGCTTCTTGAAGGCAGATTTTTTTTTTTTTTTTACTAACTCCTTAATATATGTCATTTTATGTCTTCATTGTACAACTATTTGAAAAATACCAGACTTGATATTACTTTATCTCTATTAAATTTTGCCTACAAAATTTCTCTTCATACCGAAAGATTGCCAAGGTCTTTATAAATAAGATCAGACTCGCTTTTCTAATATAATAATTGCCTTCTACAGCCTTGATATCATCTACATATTCAATAACAAAGTTTTCTAAGCCGTTATCCTAGATGCCAATGAAAGTACAAGATAGAACAGACTGGTTGGGTCTAAGCCCTATGTGACCTTGCCACATTCCATTTAAATCTTACTTCTGATTTTCAAAACATATTAATCATTAATCAATCACTGGATTGACAAGACCCCTGCACATACCTCAATTCTACCTATGGGGAGTCTCATGACCCTTAAACTTTCACATCCATGGTCCCTTCTACATCTATTTCTGTCAAAATGACATATTTCACATCTGCTGAATCTGCATTTCAAAGAGGCAGCATATCTATGATCATGCACAGTGGTCTGTACTCAGAATCTGCCCATTTTAATTACAAGTTGAAATACGGATATAATTGGAAAGTGCTTCCTATTTCCTTCCTTTATGTTATACGGTGTCACTAAGCTATGAAATCTATCAAGATCAATTATGTTATCATACATGAGCTATATTTCAGAAAACTTTTTTTATTGCTATGATTTGTACATAAAATAAATAACTTTAAAACAATTTTATGTTCTATCTATATGCAATGATGATACCTATTGTTTGTGTTGCTTTAGATTTTATTTTTAGTATCCATGTTCCTCATTTCATTTTTAATATTCATGTTCCTAGTTTTTAATTATTTCCTTCTCATTTTGATTCATTTCATAGCTTTTATTTTATTTATACTTTAGAATATTCTGACAACTTTTATCTTTTTCTAAATTTCATTTTATAATGAAATTATGTAAGTTTTATAAGTTTTATAAGTTTCATTTAATTAATGTTTTATTTCACTAATTTCCATCTTTCATCTTCCATAATTTTAAATCATCTCAAATTTGTCATTGAAAATACTATCTTTACTATTTTTTTACTTCTACTTTTCCTCCCTCCTATCTTTTGTTTTAATGGTTGCCCTCAATTATTATTATAAACTTTTAAATAAACATATTTAGGCATTTTATACATCATCATTATTTGAAGTTTTTGTCTACTTATTTCTAAATTATCCAGACTTTTAGGGGTCATCTTTCTATTTAATATTGGAGTAAAATCTGAATATGTTTATGTAAACTGAAAAAAAATCTGAATTCCATATATCAGGTCACAGAACTCCCTAGTTTCCCAAGTATGTCTGAGGATGCTAGATGAATTTATATCACATTCTACAAATATACACGACATCATATGAATCCATCTGAGTTGGTATCAGCTGAGCACACAGATCCAAACAGGACTTTTGACATTCTGGTAACTCAGGTTTGCAACTACTCAATTGGTACTACTTATCTAAAGGGATCATTCCTTTTATTCATCAAAGCACAACTCAAGTCAGCAGTGCCACTTAAAATGTATTATGACTATCTCTTTGCCACATTATCAAAATGTATATTTTAACCCATACAACTGATTTCTGCCATATGTATGAAATTGATTTAATCTATGTTAAAGCTATATTTTAAGATAACATAGTAGTTAAAAATAAAATGAACAGTGTAGCTATATTTACCTGTTCTGATATCTTCTTCTGTCACTTAGTAATTCAGAGACCATACTTAATTATCCAACTTCTCAGTGCCATAATTGATTTTTTTAAAATTCAGCTTTATTGGGGTATAGTTGACAAGTAAAATTGTAAGATATTTAAAGTGTACATCAAGGTGATTTGATATTGTGAAGGAATTACCCTCATCTAGTTAATTAACATAGCTATCATTTTCTTTTCTTTTTTTAGGCAAGAACATTTAAATTCTATTCTGTTAGTAAATTTCAATTATACAATATGGTCACTGTCACCATGTTTAGATTAGATCCTCAGACTTCTATCGTTTTACACATGAAAGTTTTCACCCTTTTACCTGTCTCTCCCTATTATAGTCCCCCACTCTCATGATCCTGACAACTATTTTCTACTCTATGTCTATGACCTTTTTTTTTTTTTTTTTTTTTTTTTTAGGTTCTGCTTATAAATAATGCCATGCAGTATTTATTTTTCTCTGTCTGGCTTATTTCACTTGGCATAATGAAAAATTGTGGCAATGCTAATAAAATTTCTCCCCCCTAGTACTGGATAGACAGTAACTATATATTGTTAATACTTTTCACAGATTCAAACTGTAGGAAATATTATTTAGTTGATAAGGATTTATTTTCCTGCATTGTAAAACTAACCTTACAGACAAGGATACTGTGCACGGAATTTCTAATAGTCACTTTGTTTTGGCCTCATTACTGCCAGAGTAGAGGTTAGGGCAGGGAAAGAGATAGAAACAGTTTTGTTCAATTATGTGTTTATAAGGACATTAAATCAAAATGAAGAAAGTAAGAATATCAATAATGAATTCAGTTGCTCATGGTTTAAGTTCTGTGAAATCCATGTCTTTAATAATCAGTCTTTAGTTGGTCTAAAATCTAGTGTGATAACCAAGCAAATATATATATTTTTGAGCATTATTTGTTTGTTTAAGGTAAGATGAGATGTTCATATCTGGCCCATATGTTGCCTTTGATTTTGTAAGTAACATGGTGAATACTGTTTAATCTAATTTTGAAAAATGTAAAATTTGTATACCTCTGTAACCATTGGGTACAACATACTTTTCTGGATAATATCAACTTCCTTAGATCAAATAGATATTCCCAGATATGCTGAGAGATAGTATCCAGGTTGAGGACGCAGCTTTGTAATTTAGAATCAAGAGCTGTTTGATACAGATGAACTAAGCAGTTAAAACAAAACTTGAACTATTATTAACAAAATTATACATTCTTTGTTTCCTTCAAATTGTTGGGAAGAACCTGTGTATTTAAAATAGGGCATGACTACTAAGTTGTATACATTATTTGACAGCCTCAATTCTGTGTTTCAGGTTGAGCTAAGCTAATGATCAATGAGGAAAGATTTTCTTTAAAAAAATTAAATCTCAAAGCAATACTGATACTCTTTCAATTATATAAATGAGAGTCACTAATTCTTTGAAAATTATTAGGCTATTCACTTAAGTTGACTTAGGCAGAGAAAAGCCTTCTGACCATCAGATCTCTTTCTGTGCGGTGTAAGACTATAGAATTACAGCCACTTTCAGAGACTTGAAATTAATCTCAATTCCATTTAAGGAATATAAATAAATATAAATATAAATATATGAATATAAATATAAATCATGAGTTCATCACAAAGTGAATTAGAACCTGAATACGTGAGGCTAACTGAAAGGGAGAAGATGATGTCCAACCAAGGGGTCACAGTGCAATCAGTGGTAGATGATGTCTTGGGAGATGTGGGTCAGGGGCTGACCTCCATAGCTCCAAGTGTGAGAGGAGGAAGCCGGGCTCCATCAGGAACTGCTGCCCTCTCCAAACCGAAAAATTCCCCTGAAGCCAAAACACATACCAATGTCAAACCCCAGCCTGGTCTCACAACTATGGATCTTGTTAATGTTCCACCAGTTTAAGCTCCAGAACACCCAAGAAAATATTTGACTTGCTGTGGCATTTCCTTAGATCATGACAGGTTTAGGTTTCTGTACCTGGACACTACAAAAATAACTATCCTTAAATGCCCAAGGTCAAACCTAATTATTTGGAATCTTAAAAACCTTTTCATTTATTGTCTTGATGACACTTGTATCAAGGCTCTGCTTTCCCTTTTAGGATCAGACAAAAGAGATTACTACCATCGTGGACCACTTCGATATGCATCCTTACCCATTTATGTCTCAAGGCATTGGCATTGGTCCAATATTTTAAAGACTGTGCTATTCTGAACCTCTACATATAAGGGAACTTCAAGTAAAATGTATCTCTTCTCTCACTCGCTTACTAAAAATAAACACTGTTTTCATAGTATGCAAGGTTTTTTTATTTTTTAAGATTTTATTTATTTATTCACGAGAGACACAGAGAGAGAGGCAGAGACACAGACAGAGACAGAAGCAGGCTCCTCGCAGGGAGCCTGAAGCAGGACTCGATCCTGGGACTCTGGGCCCCTGAGCTGAAGACAGACTCTCAAGCGTTAAGCCACCCAGGCATCCTGTTGCAAACCTTTTACAAAAGATTTAAATATATATTTAAGGCAGGCACCTTAATGCATTTAAAAATTGGGCTTCACTGTTTAGATAGTGAACATTTACTGGCGTATGATAAGCGGAAGTTATGCTTAAGAAAGTTTGCACTATCTCCAATGGAGAAGTTGAATTAAAAGAAGAAACTGCCACAACAAAAATTAAATTTTTAGGTACTAGTTCCAATTCAGTTCCTGTGAATTCTAGTTTTAATCAGAACTCTAGCTTTTAATCCTCTCCCTATGGAATTTATTCTTAAGATTATTGATGAGCTCTTAGTAGCAAAATGAAGTTCATTTCTTCAGTTTTTATCCTGTTTAATATTAGCATAGCATTTGTTTTCAATGTGTTTTTCCTTCTTCCAATATCCATTTGATCATAGCTTTTTTTATGTTTCATTTTCTAGCTCTTTTTATCCTCCCTCCCAGTTGTTCTATATCTCTGCCAGCAGTTGACATGTTTATTTTTTAATTAGTAGGCTTTATTTTTTAGAAGAGTTTTTAATTTATAGAAAAATTGAACTTTTTTTTACCATACAACATCCCTCTCTCCCAGTTTCTCCTACTATTGTGATCTTGGGTTAGTGTAATGTATTTCTTACAACTGGCAAGCCAATGTTGATATATTATAATGAATTATTGATACATAGTTTACATTAAACGTCATTTTCTGGTTGTATATTCTATAGATTTTGACAAATGTATAATGGTATGTGTAGTGGTAGATACCATTACGGTATCATACAGAATAGCTTCGTTGCCCTAAAAATCCCTGGGTTCCATTGACTCCTCCATTCCTCCCTGGTAACTTATGGAAATCACTGATCTTT
Organism: Canis lupus dingo; assembly: GCF_003254725.2. Taxonomy (NCBI): domain Eukaryota; kingdom Metazoa; phylum Chordata; class Mammalia; order Carnivora; family Canidae; genus Canis; species Canis lupus. The sequence goes on from NC_064248.1 coordinate 45,402,035, forward strand.
CACCATTTCCATAGTTTTGCTTTTTTCCAGAATGTCACATAGTTGGAATCATACAATATTGAATCTCTTCAGACTAGCTTCTTTCATTTATATATGCATTATAGTTTCCTCCATGTCTCTTTTATGACTTAATTCATTCACTGTTTTTTATTGCTTATTAATATTCCATTGTATAGATGTATCACAATTTGTTCTTCCATTCAACTACTGCAGTGCATCTTGCTTCTAAACTTTGGCAACTATGAATAAAGCTATTGAAAAACACTCCTTTCAATCATTAGGTCTTGATGTTCCTCGGGGTTCCAAACTGGTTTCATTTCTTTTTCAATTATTTACTTTCCCTTGATGAGATCATATATTGTATCACATTAACATGTCACAAACATGTCAATGATTTTAAAACATAAGTCGCTTTTTTAATCTTTTCTGAAGTTTTGTATCCTTGATATTTCACCACCGAGGAGTCCTACAGGTATTTCAAAATCAATCTATCCAAACCAATACTCAACTTTTAGCTGAATCAGTCCCTCAGTCCTTTTTTTCAGATATACTGGATAACCAGCATTTCCCCAGTCACCTAGCAGAAAACTAGATACTTTTTGACTTTCTCCATCCCCATCACATCATCATATTATTTCATTTTTCATCAGTGTACTTTACACCTTTCTGTTCACCCTTATAACATCGGACATAAAATCTCATAATCTTCTAAGGACATACTCATGTTTCAAGTTTTGTTTTCTTAACTCTATTAATCCAAATATATGTGTCACTAGATTTGTCTGCTTCTTTTTTTTTTTTTTTTATAAATTTTACATTGGTGATACAGGTCCCCTTTGTTATTTGATTTCTTTTTTTTTTTTTTAAGATTTTATTTATTTATTCATGAGAGACACAGAGAGAGAAGCAGAGACACAGGCAGAGGGAGAAGCAGGCTCCACACAGGGAGCCCGGTGTGGGACTCGATCCTGGGACTCCAGGATTATGCCTTGGACGGAAGGCAGGCGCTAAACTGCTAAGCCACCCAGGGATCCCCTAGATTTGTCTTCTTAAAATGTAAATATATTCATCTTGTCAGAGCGAACGCAATATTGCTGTGATGGTGTTCTTGAAAATAGGCAAAAATTCAAATTATTTATTCACTATAAAGGCCTTTATTATCAGACCTAAGTTTCAGATTTGATTCCCACAACTAGCTCACAACGACATCAAATTTCTACAAATCTACGAGGCCTAATTCTTTCTACTTTTATTTTTGCATTTGTTCAATCTTATTCCCCCTACTGGAACATCTTTCTCACTGTGTCTCCCAGTAAAATCTTACTCCTCTGTTAAGAATCATTCTTTGGGGATCCCTGGGTGGTGCAGTGGTTTAGCGCCTGCCTTTGGCCCAGGGCGGGATCCTGGAGACCCGGGATCGAGTCTCACATTGGGCTCCCGGTGCATGGAGCCTGCTTCTCCCTCTGCCTGTGTCTCTGCCTCTCTCTCTCTCTCTCTCTGTGACTATCATAAATAAATAAAAATTAAAAAAAAAAAAGAATCATTCTTTGGAGCACTTTCTGGGAATTTTCTCCTAACTCTTCAGACAGACTATTATTTTACCCTCTTTTCTCACAGAACTCTTTTTTTTTAACATATGTTTTTTTACTTTTATCATATGCTATTAAAATTGTTTTACATAAATGTTTTTACCACTCCATAGCATTTAGTTCAAGAGCCAGAATCCTCATCTTTGTGTCTTCTGAATTTGAAGCATATAAAAATTCAGTAAATAAATATTGTCTGAATTAATAAGTGACCAAATTAGACTACTGAAATGAATAATTTAAGCCATGTACAAGTAAGGGCCTATAACAGAGAAAATTTGGTTACATCCATATGTGTACACACACACACACACACACACACACACACACACACTTAATAAACTATATATATGCATAGTTATTTGAGCTTCAAGTCTCCATGTAATAAAATATAAAGTTCTTGATGGCAATGACTGTCTTGTTTATTACTGCCTTCCCAGTGCCTAAAAGAGATTCTTTAATATTAATTAATTAATTAATCCATTCACTGAATCCATAATTCAGTGAAATTATTTACTGAACACCTACTATTTACCAGGCATAATCCCTAACTGCTAGAAGTAGAGAATAGAGCAGATGATGATCCTGTCTGATGAAGCTCAGTACTTTGTAGAATAAAAGATAAATAAGTAGCATGCATGATGGCGAGAAGTTCTACAATGAAAGACAAAGTAGATTAGTGAAGATAAGTAAGTACCAGGTTGATGGAGTGTGGAGTTGTTATTTTTGAGGTAAGAAAAAGCCACTTTAATAGGGGAAAAAAAAAAGAGTTGAAGGATCAAGACATGTAGGTATTCTAAAAAAATATTCTAAAGGGGTCAGAAAACCCAGTGCATAGGCCCGGAGGTGAGAAAGGCTAAGAAAGCTGGAAGAAACCTCTGGAGATCTGTGTGACAAATTTAGGAGAAGGGTAGGGATGAATTCACGGTTTATGGGGTTGGGGCAGATCATTCATATTTGTTAGATGCACTTCTACTCCCCTTCACTTGTTAAAAGCAATCCCAATGATCTTAATAAAATGCAAACTGGAACATGTCAAGACATTCTTTCAAAGCCTTTGTTGGCTTCTCATTATTTAGAGAAAAGAGAAAAACTCTAAATATTTTCATAAGACTATGCATATATTATAATCTTTTTACCTCCAAAAGCTTAGGAACAGCCACCTTTACTTTTACTCTCTCCTCCCAGACAGGTGAGTCACTTTTCCATGCTTCATGACATTTTTTACCCCACCTCAGGAAAATTCTCTAAGGTACTTTTTCAGTCTAGAACCCTTCCTTCCCCTGGCTACTACCTATGCATCCTTTAGTTGTGACCTTAAACATTACTACTTGGGACAAGCCTTCCTAGTCACTCAATTTATGACCACTTGTAGCAACCAGTAGCTACCTAATTATGTGTCAAATGTTGGTTTCTTTCACTAGTCCATAAACTCTGTAGAAGCAGGAAGAGCATCAGACGTAGAATATTACCCTAGTACCTAGGAAGATCAATTATACTTTTGCACAGACAGATGAATAAATGAACAAGTGATGTGTTTTTGTTAAGTAATAAACTAACAAACAAAAAACAAATTTTATATAGGCTTTCAGGGTTTCTCTGGTAAGTTAATTCTCAAGTCTTGACTCCTAGAATAAATTCTGATTTCTCTCATGCCACCCTTGTGATTCCAGTGGAAAGAGAGAATCACCCTGGTGATCTGAAGAGCACAGAATTTAAAGATACAAAGCTTAATGATAATAATAATAATAAATAATAATGATAATTATAATAATATTATCATAGATCTGTTTTACTTTCTTAAGCTTGTCATTAATCAGCTGATGACTTTCCACACCTGAAAAGCACATTTTTAAAAAGATTTATTTACTTATTTTAGAGAGAGACAAATATGCAGGGAAGGGGGGTGCAGAGGAAGAGGGAGGGAGAATCTTAAGGCAGATTCCTCACTAAGCACAGAGCCCTACTCAGGTCTCAAGCTCATGACTCTGAGGTCATGACCTTATCCAAAATCAAGAGTCAGACGCTTAACAGACCAAGCCACCCAGGTGTCCCTGAAAAACACACTTATTATATTCATTTACCATAGTTTATGATAAGAAAGTTGTACATAACAATCTATACTGTTTAATTTCCCCAGTCTATGGTCCATAAAGAAATCTTGAAGACTCTTAAAGCTCAGAAGAATGAATATAAAAATAGTGGTATGAGCAGTGATTAATCTTTTCAAATGCTCTGTTTACCATTTTCTACCAAAAGCCCGAACCACACAGGTGCAAAATGAGCCTCTGTAAGATAAATATTTCAAATCAGTTAATGAATTTTATAACCAATTCTTTGAATTTGGAATCCATATATGTACTTCTTTTACCTAAGACAGAGATTTATTCTGTTAAAGTAAAACCTACTTGATTCAAAATAGAAAAATCAATGCTATCTTTTATAGATATATTAAAATGCTTAAAGAAACTGATTAAATGTAAGGCATAAACCTTCTAGGTATTTTTATTTGTGAAACTCAGAAATCCATTGTGCTCCATTTGCAAGAATTCTAAGATCTATTTTCTGTTAGTATTTTGCAGATTTAATTTACCCAGAGTGACCCCACTAAACAGTGATTTACAGACTCACCAGTATTATAAATTTACAATAATTTCACACAGATTTACACAATAGCAATATTATCAGTCACCCCTTCCTTGAAGAACTATTTCAGAAAAGTGCAAGTCAATGATTTTAATGGAAATATCTATTATCATTGAGAAAACTGTTACTAATTTCAAATAACATATACTCTAGTCCATCATTACTATCTAGAGCTTATAGATTTATAGACATAAATGATCTCCAATTATATCAATGGAAGATAAGATATGCCCATATTTGTATGAATTCTGGGGCAGGCAGCTGTCAAAAGTTCCCTTCTAAAATTCATTTGTCCAGCATATTTATTAGAAAGGCATATTATGGTAAAGTTTCCCCACAGCTCTGTTGAAGCCAACTAGAAGCATACTTTTGTCCTCCTGACAAATTTGTACATCTGGGTGGAAAGGTGGGAAGGTCGCTACACAAATACAAAATAAACAGTATATATATTTGCAATAAAAAGAGATTGAAAGGCACTTTTCTGCTATATGGCTTCTTAGAATTTTTTTTCTATACGAATAGCCCTGACTAAAATATGAATAGTTCTCATTTATGCTGAAAACAGACATGTTGTCAAAAGAACTAAATCAGTCCTTTATTTCCTTATTTCATATAAAAATTTTCATTTGCTACTTTCCTTCCCTTGAGCCTCCCAGCCTTGTCTCTAGTTGGATTAGAACAATTTCAACAGAAGAAAAAAACTTTAAATTTGGCAATAAGAAAGGTTTATGAAAGTTGCGATATTATTTTTTTCTGTTTTTCTGACTATCAATCCTCAGAACTTCTCTTGATTCTATATCTCTCTACATTTCTGAATCACAGAGGTGACTTTATTCATATATCATTTTTCCATTTGTACCATGAAATGTTCTTTTTTTTGTTTTGTTTTTTGTTTTTTGTTTTTTTTTCCCTAGGCTGTCAGAGATTTTCACTTGAATCCCTGTTCATTTACTTGTTCTTTGTTTCTTGGCGATATAAGTTGAATATTTCTTATTTATTTTATAATTAAATCTATAGGAAACATGAATCACTCAGCACACTTGGTTAGTATTAAGCTGTGAGTTGTTCTAACAAGTCATAATTTAACTTACTCCTGAATTGTCCATGAATTAAAATATTGTTCTAAACAAAAAAGTCTGTTTCTCCAAGATAAAGGAATCTTAATTTATATTTATATTCTCATGTCTGCTATTAGTTCTTGCGGCTTTCAAAAAGTTGTGAAACTTTCCCTGAGATATACTGACATTCTATGCCTTGTCATATCTTAGCACAAAGACCACTCTGATAAGATGAAGATCTTGCTGCTCTAAAAATACATGACCTCAAATTTTAGGGACAAAGTCAGCATCTAGATGTGCTTTATTGGGATTAAATTGCCAATTGTATCAGGAGCTATCAAAGCCTGAAAATGCTCAGTGATAAAACACAGTGTGGATGGATGTTTAGGGAAGATATCTGGGCAGATTTAGGAGGAACTCTAAGAAATGTCTATATTTTCTAATATATTAAAACTTTAACATATTTTACATATGCCATCATTTTATGCAGAAGCACCATATACAAAAGATGAAAATGATGCTGTCCTTCAAATTGTATACTCCCATCCATTTACATCTTTCTTGGTCTTCCTACTAGTCTTTCCACAACCCTCAGGCTTGTTTCAAAATTATTTATTTCTATCAAACCCTTCATTTTGCTGCAGAAACATAGAAGGATTAAATGACATAGTTATGGTCTCACACAGAGACAAAAATATCCTTTTCCTCTCTTGTCTGTTTAAATCAAATCAAAGCAATCACCAAAAAGTAATCAATGAAACAGTTAAACTTAAGAAAACCCACCAACAAACCAACCAAACAAAACCAGTCTAGTTCCTAAGCCCACAGCTCTGGAGCCAAACTGCTTGAGTCTGAATCCTTTCTCTGTTACTTACCAATGGTAGGACTTCAGACATTTACTTAAGTTCTTTATGTCTCAACTTCATAATCTGTAAAATGGGGCTAATAGAAATACTTTATAGTGTTTCTATAAAAATTAAGGGTTAATATTTGTGACTTTTAGAATATCTAGTACCTATTGTGTATTACACAGTGCTTATTATAAATATATTGTGAAATAAAATATAGAAAAGTACATACATCATATGTGTCTCATTTGATAAATAATTATAAAGAAAACATCTGTAACTATGTAAACAAAGCTATTAGAACACTGACAGGACCCCAGAAACATAGCCCTCACTCTCACCACAGATCTTCTCATGAAAAACTTTTCCCTCTTCTTTGAAGAATTTCTTGAAAACTAGTCAAGTATCTGTTATTATGCTTTCATAATCGATTTCTTGCTTTCCCCTATATCTTTGTTACTTATGTATGCTTCCCTAAATGATATGGTCAACTTTTCCTATTCCTGAAATTTATATAAAATCAAATCATATTGCATCACACTATTTTGAATCTCACTTAGCTCTGGAAATTTCATCTTAGTGCGTTTTGTTATTCTCATTGCCATATAGCATTGAAAATATACTTTGAGTTACTTATGAATTTATTGTTATTAGACATTTGGGTTATATACAGTTTTGCTGTTATGTACAAGATTGCTATAAATGTTTTTGTCACATGACACTGGAGTACATATAAGAATGAGTGCATTTATTAAACAATGTAGTAGGCATTTTTTTCAGTTTAGTAGATAATACTCAGCATTTTTTTCCCAAAGTATCTGTACCAATTTACCCTTTCAAAGCAGATATATGGAAGTTGCCATTACCTAATAGTTACTGATTGCTGCATATAAACTTCTCTAAAACTTGAATTAAAATCACAATTGTGATTTATTATCTCTCACATTTTCTGTAGGTAAAGTATTAAGTAGTTGGGCAGTTTGGGCTCAGGCCTTCTCCTTAGGTTACAATCAAATGTCATCCGGAACTGGAGTCTCCTAAAAGATTGCCAGCGGTGAGAAGATTCACTTCAAAACTAGTTTAGTCACATGGCAAGAGAACAGGTGCTGGATGCTAGCTTTGTGCCTCAGTTCCATGTGGGCCTTTTCACAAGACTGCTTTGAATGTCCTGGGAATGGCATGGTGACAAAAATGAGCAATCCAAGTCAGCAAAGTGGAGACATCAATGCCCTTTAATATGTAATCTCAAAAGATATAAATTACTTCTGCTATACTATATTAGTCACATAGGTCAGCCTTGATTCAATTTGGAGAACATCACAAAAGATAATAATACCAAGAAATACCAAGATAGCTTGTTGGGGGCCATATTGTAGGCTGAGTACCACACTCCTCATTCTTCCAATACTTAGTATTGTCAGACATTTAAATATTTTTGACGTTTTAATTTGGATTTTCCTGATTCCTAATGAAAATAAGTATTTTTACATGCTTATTAGCATTCATTTTTTAAATATTTTGGGCAGTATGTAATTTTTTGTTTATTTCTCTTCTGTGACCTTATATTGTTATATATCTTGTTATGTGATGAAGTGGCTGCTTCTAAGGCTCCTGATAGTTCTTTAAAATAGTGTGACAAGTTCAAATCTCATTTTTTTTCATTCAAAGCATGGACTGATAGACAAGGTTTTCTAAATAATTTTAATTTATATTGTCTGCAGGGCTGAAGTAGTTGACAGCCAAGCCTAAAGCTGTTTTATACTAATCAATGAATTAAAATATCATTAAATTCCTATTTTCTATAGATCTCTTATTAAAAAGTTTAGGAACAGGGTAAAAAAGAAAGGGAACCAAAGACCTGTAATATAGATTCAAAAATACAGCATTAACAAGCCCCACTGAGCATGCCTTGAAAATAGAGCAGATCCTCCTCTTGTCTTGTCTGAGAATGCCGTAACTCCTTCATCTAAGAAAATTACTTTGCAATCGACTTCAAAAACCAATTCTCCTCACTCCCCAAACCCACAACCCCTAATTTTCTGCATACCTATTTCTAGAGATAGATTCCAATGCAGTTTTTTGGGGACAGAATGCTGGATAATTATTGTGTTTCCATGTTTCCCCTTACTGGCACTATTATACTCAAGCATTCTGATTCTGGCCAGCAACAGCATAAGACTCAGAGGCATCTAGAATTTATGTCTATTCTTCTCAGGCAACTAATAATGAAGAAATATCCATGAGGCCATACATGTAGTTTGAGAAAAGGGTGTTAGTGCAGTAGCAGGAAGTATACTAGTAAGGTGGATGACATTCTTATACAGCTTACATTGGCTTTCACATGTGCTAAACACGTACTTAGAGACCACTTCTGCTCGTAACATTTTGATAAGTAAGTTTAATACGTAGCTAAGAATAAGTTAATGAAGGGCAGCATAGGTTTCCTCATCAACTGGTGCCTTATGGTCACACATTCAGTCTCTGTGAGTGTTAAGCAACATAACCGGAGATTCTTCTCAAAGCAGGATTTCACTTCCTGAAGAGAGCATTGCAATGTTTAAAAAGTCCTAGGCACCACTGCAGCAACTCTCCCAAGGTGGGCTGGCACATATTTCAGACCTTATATAAATCTACTGTAGATATGCTAAGCATTGGATCAGATCCATTGAAACTTCAGGGCCAAGTGACAGAGATGATTTTTGTGCTTCTGTTTACATATATGGAGATGACAGCAACCAGCATACAATAAGTACAAACAAAGTGCTAAGAGATATATTTATTTATTTCAGTAAGAAGTTATATTTGGTCCAGTGTGCAGTAATCCATTGCTTTCCTATTGAACTCATCTATCTATAGCAGTGTCCAACTAGAAGATTAAGGTGAGATCACTTCTACATTTTTTAAAGCTTTCATGATGAGGTTAGTATCTGAAATATCCTGAGGAATATGGCATTTCTTTTCAATTACTTTAGTAATAGAGCTCCAGAAACTTCCATGTGATATTGCTCACCATAATATCATTTACTCAAGAGGAAAATGTAAAGTTTCTCTCAATGCTGGGGAGATATTCCAACACTACACTGGGAAACAGGAAAAATAACAGATAGATGATGTAGGGGCTATGGTCAAGCAGATTTGAATTAAAACTGTACCTTCTAATCCTTAAAATTGACACTCTGAATGGTAAGTCAATGTAAAATGCCATTTTCATAAGGAAGTTGTAACTCAGAGCTGCTGTTGAGTAATTCCTGCAAAGTCTGGGTAGCTTTCTTTTTCTAGTGCACAGTTACTCCAATAGTTGGTCACGGATGCTTTTGAGGAGAGCAAAATTAAATATTTATAATAAATATGGCAAAACATCTCCTTAAAAACATGAGGCTTCACTTCATTGGGTTCTGAGATGTGAAATAATCCAAGTACAAGAACTGCATGACCTGTTCTTTAGAAGATCAAGTTAAAAGGTATTTATTAATTTCCATCCCAGAAATTCCATGATTTTTTTTTTTTAAATTTTTTTATTTATTTATGATAGTCACAGAGAGAGAGAGAGAGAGAGGCAGAGACACAGGCAGAGGGAGAAGCAGGCTCCATGCACCGGGAGCCTGACGTGGGATTCGATCCCGGGTCTCCAGGATCGCGCCCTGGGCCAAAGGCAGGCGCCAAACCGCTGCGCCACCCAGGGATCCCGAAATTCCATGATTAATTAAATACTACCAAGGAGTGTGGGTGTTAGATAATTCTGTCTATCACATTAGTCAACCAATTTCCCTCTCAGTTATGTTGCTTTTATTGCCTTCCACTCGCATGGGATCCTCCCTACTAAGAGAATATTTCCATGACATTATCTCCCCTGAGGAGAAACTGTTAATAAATGGGATTATGTTAGTTTATTCCGTAAATGTGTTAATGATTATTTTGGTTTTCAAAACTAGTTGTATATATTTTGTAGTAAAAACGAATAACCACAAATTCAGTGGCTTAAAACAATGCAAATTTATTATCTGAGATGGGTCTCACTGTGCTAGAATCAAGGTGTTTGCAGGACCGCATTCCTTTCTGGAAGTTCTAGGGGAGAATCTGTTTCCTTGCTTTTTTTTTAATGTATCTCCAGGCTGACCCCATTCCTTGGCTCATGACTCTCATCCTCCATCTTCCGAGCCAGAAAAATTGTATCACTTTAAACTTATTTCCATTATCACACCTCCTTGTCTTTTTTTTTTTTTTTTTTTTTTTTATGATAGTCACACAGAGAGAAAGAGAGAGAGGCAGAGACACAGGCAGAGGGAGAAGCAGACTCCATGCACCGGGAGCCCGATGTGGGACTCGATCCCCGGTCTCCAGGATCACGCCCTGGGCCAAAGGCAGGCGCCAAACCGCTGCGCCACCCAGGGATCCCCACACCTCCTTGTCTTAAGCTGACTCTGTCTCACTCATTCTCCCTAAGCAAACTTGCATTTATACTAACAGGTCCTACCCAGAAATCCAAGATACTCTCCCTATATTAAAGTCATTTCATTAGAACCTTATTTTCATCTGCTACCTTAATTCTTCTTTGCCTTGTAGCTTAATGTATTCATAGTTCCTGGGACCAGGACACAGACATCTTTGTTGGGTTTGTTATTCTGTGTCCATAACTGTATTAATCAACTACTTCTGACCATTCAATAATTACATAACAATATATACTTTTAGCTTGGTGAGTATATTTGCGAAAATAAAACAATTCCATGACTAACCCCATTTTTGACATCAAGAACATCACTTACTTCTTAGTACGGTTTTGTTTTATTGCACATAGAATAGCTCCTTGAACATTTCATGTGACTGGATTGCTATTTGTTTAAGGCAGTGGACTATATTTTCACAAACACTGATATCAATTTATGTCCCCTAAGTCAAAGACTTCCCTTTTCATTTGACATTTGCTATAAAAACTGTGGATATTATGCAATCTTACTCTTTTCCCTCTCTACCTTGTCCTTCTCTGGCCATTATAGGGCAGAGTTAAATAATCCTTTTTATGCATATCTAAATTATATTGGCCATACCTCTGTTATGTCATTAATCTACTGAATCCTATTTTATCCCCCCTTTTCTCCTGTTAATTAGTTTCTTGATCTCAGAAATGATGCATTATTCACCTATCTAGTCACATGTTCTAATATTTCAGGCTGAAGTTAACAGAGGCTTAACTTCTGCAAAAGAATAAATCAGTTATAGAATCATTTATAGTCGACACAAAAAGCAGTGCTGTAAATTGAGATATGTGATACAAAACATTTATTTTTAAGAGAATGGAAGTATATGGGTTTATTGTTTTTATAGGAGTTTTTTGGAGTTAGGTAAAATATGCCAAAAATAATTGAAAATAAGGAAGATAGCTGCCAAGATGGAATAATGCTCCGATTTGTACAGAGCTTTAGAAAGAAATTGTCTGTGACACCTGTTATTTCTACCTGAGATGGGTTAATATTACTCGAATGTTGGGGTTAATGCATTTGAACCTTCTTTGAGTAAAATATCATTATCTTGCAATATAGTTGAACCTTTTTGAGTTAATTATCATTATTCTGCAATTTATATAACAAGGCTTCATTTACTAATGACAATCAGAGTAATACTCATTAAAGGGAGAAATCTCTAAAATTAGAATATTATTGATCAAACTTACATTGCTATTTCTAACTAATTAACATTGATCACATTCTGGATCAAATAACATATCACAAATTGTTTCATAATGGCCCCTGAATGCAGATATAACCCATTTAATTGTTGACAGAAAACAATGATGTTTTCTAAATTCTTAATTATTTAATTGTCAACTATTTTTTGGTCATACAAATGATGCTACAGGAATTGCGCTTTCCCAAAAGAAAGTAAGTGATGACCATTTATGGAAGATTTTAGTGATTACTTCCAGTAGCTTAATTCAAATGCCATCTTGTAGTATATATAATATACTGTACAACCATCAGGACAAAATAAGTGTTTATTGACCTATTGTACTTCTGGTTTCCTCTCCAGAACGTAAAAAGCTAGAAGGAACACCCACTCTTTCAATGAAAAAAAAGTTGAACTAACTTCAAATTTATGACTTTTTTGAATTCACCAGAAATCAGTTTGTTGACCCCAAATCAAAGGAGACACACTGCCTACAGGAGAAGAGAAGCTACTAAAATTCACCCAATAAAAGTAGACACAATCATACACCAGCAAGAAGGCGCTGAAACTGTGAAACCCTTGGGGGATGCAGAAGTCAGGAAGCATTTGGACCCTCGCTTGTGTTATTTCTCCACAAAACCTGCCAGGGATTCACTGAAAAGATCAAGAGCCCTGAGCTGTGCTGATTATGGTGCAGATCTGAAGAGGGGAAGGGAAGCCATACAGTAGGAACAAGTAACGCCTACTGATCCTTAGCCTTTAGCTTCACACAAAACACAGTATGTGCAAGAAAGACTGATGCGGCTGGCTTTAGTTGATGAGCACTTATTGCAGCTAAGGGACAAGGAAGGAGTCCAGCAAGGAAGAGGGAGGGGTAAAATACTGAGCCCAAAACTCCAGGCAGGGAAGGAAAAGGAGATCTAGAAAGCCATACCCTCAGTAGTTAGGAACATGGTGCATGCCTGAGACAAGAGTCTTAAAATGAAGAACAGAGATGACTTTCTCCTCTACCACCACCAGGCCAGATGGTTATCTGCAAAGACAGCAGCATGCTGCTAAGAGGACAGAACAATATACAAAAATACTGTCTCAGAGTCACAGCATCACTGCAGAAAAGGGAAACTTAAAATTCAAAATCAAGCAAATTTTGCTCTGCAAAGTCACCAAACACTCTTGGTACAAGGTCTCTGGAAATCAGATTATGTTGCATTGAGGGAAACCATGGAAGACAAAATCTCAAATGCAGCCAAACTCCTAAACTGGATTAATAAAATCTCCTGATCCAAAGCCTAGCAGAAGGAAAGTTGTGATTCTTTTGAGGCATATAACTATTACCCCAAGGTAAACTGCTCTACATAACATGTCTGATTTTCAACAACAACAACAACAACAACAACAACACCATATTATAAGGCACTCAAAAGGCAAGTAAAAAAGAAAAACAAACAAAACAAAATGAAGATACTCAAGAGTAATCATGATAAAAAAAAAAAGAAGAGTAATCATGAAGACCACACTCAGACATAAGACAAATGCTAGATTTGACTAACAAAGAATTTAAGATAACCATGATTAATAAATGCAGAGCTCTAATGGAATAGGAGGATAACATGCATGATCAGATGGGTAATTTCTGTAGAGAGATGGGAATTATAGAAGAATCAAAGGAAAATTGTAGAAATTAAAAACACATAATGGAGATAAAGAAAGCCTTCAACAAGTTCATCAGCACAATCAACGCAGCCGAGGAAAAAATCAGTGAAGTTAATGATTATTCAATAGGAATTACCCAAGCTGAAACACAAAGAAAAATGTCAGTACAGGGAGAAAAAGCAGGACATCCAACAGCTGTGAAACTGTCAAGTGTTCTAACATATGTGTAATTGCAACTGCAGAAGCAGAAAGATGTAAATGGAGAGATGAAATATTTGGAAAAATAATGGCTGCAAATTTTCAAAATTATTGTTGAGTCCAGCTTCTGTCTAAACATATGCGATTTTTCAGACCTGATCTTACAAAGACATTACCTGGCAGGCCTTATAGGGTAAACCTGCTCTCTCCACATCAGACTTGATGCACTACAGTCTCTGAAAGTTTGAAGTCAGGACTCACTCAGCCTCTCTGGCTGTCCATGCTTTTATGTGTATCTGCCTTCCTTGTCAAGGCCCCTCTATTTAAGGGTTTTATCAGGGAAACTTGAACATATTTTTCTCCACTACTTAGTACTCAATACTTTTTTTCCACTCATGGCTTGTTCCCCTATTCCTTCCCCTGCTGTCTGGGTCCAGAAGACCGTAGATTTATTTCTTCAGCCCATTTATTTATTTCTTCCTCAACAGTGAGAAGAACCCCTTGTCTGGGCTGATCCAACTGACCCTCAACTGGCATACTAATCCATGGGGGAAAATGGAACAGAGTATACTATAGAGCAAGTGATTAAAGGCTAAGTTGTTATTTCCATTTTGTCTTGTTGCTTTAATCAATTACTCTAACATCTGGAAAGTCAGCTCTGTCTCCAGCTCAGCTGAATTCCAGATAAATGTCAGACATGAAAACACAGACTCAAGGAGCTGGGAAAAAAACAAAACAAAACAAAACAAAAACCCAAGAAAGATAACTACAATATAGCAAATAAGCAATAGGCTCAGACTGAGGCATATCATTGAAATATCCACATACAAAAGTAAAAGAAAAAACTGAAGGCACTAAGATAAAAAAAAAAGTTACACCAGAAAGAAATGAAGATAAAAATTTTTACAGGTATCTTGGCAATAGTCACACAAGCCAGAAAACAAAGGTATGACCTCTTAAAAGTTCTTAAAGAAAAAAAAAAGTCCACTTACAATAAACCTAGTGACATTTTATTACAAAAATGAAGAAAAAAATAAATTCTCAAGCATCTAAAAGATCCATGGTAGCAGACCTACTGCAACAATAAATGTTAAAGAAAATTCTTCTGGTAGAGAGAGTATGATACCAAACTTAAACAGATCAAAAAAAAAAAAAAAAAAGAACGAATGATGCTTAAAATAAACTAAAAGAAGATAAAATTAAAATTAATTTTCTCATTTTAACTGTTCTAAAAGAAAACTGCTTAAAGCAAATGTAGGAGCAATGTATTATGTACATTTATAATAACAATGTATGTTCTGTATGTATGTTCATAACATATCCAAAAGTCAATACATTTAAAAAATAATAAAAAGTGGCACCTCGGTTCAGTGGTTGAGCATCTGCCTTTGGCTCAGGTCATGATCCCGGGGTCCTGAGGTCAAGTCCTGCATCAGGAAGTTTGTTTCTTTCTCTGCCTACGTCTCTGCCTCTCTCTCTGTGTCTCCCATGAATAAATAAATTTTTAAAAAATCATAAAAAAATGCTTAGCATGAGAAGACAGAAAAGAAAGAAAAACAGAAAAATAGGATAGAAAATACCTACAGAGTAATTCTTAATATAAATTTATAATCACTTTAAATATAAATGATCTAAACTCACCAATGAAAGGACAGAGCCAGTCAAGTAGGATGTAAAAGCAATACACAATATATGCTGTATACAGTAAATCCACTTTAATATGGAGACATGGGTTAAATAAAAAGATGGATTAAGCTATACCAAGCAATCAACAACTAAAAAAACAACAACAACATCAACAACAACAAAACAAACCTGGAGTAGTTATATTCTTAATATAAGAAGTTAATATAACTTCTGAATAGGCATAGTATTAAGAATAAAGTAGTACATTATGTAATGTATCATTTCATTATGTAATGAAAAAAAAGGTTAATAATTCTAAAAAGACACCACAATTCTACATGGGTATGTCACTAACAATGAAGCTTCAAAAATACATGGGACAAATCTGATAAACGAAGATACATCAACAATTAGAGCTACAAAATCCACACCTCTCTCAATAATACATAATATACAGTAAATCAATAAAAATGTAGAAGCTTGTCAACAAACTAGAACAACACTGTGTCCAACAAAAGCAGAGCACATACCCTTTTCAAGTGCACAAGGGTATTTCTCCAAAAAAAAAAAAAAATATTTTGAGCCATAAAACAAACCATAACATTTAAAGAGATAGAAATCTTACAAAATATCTTCTGAGACCATAATGGCATTAACCTAGAAATCAGTAAGAGAAAGATAGCTGAAAGATTCCCAAATGTATGAAAATTAAACAACCCACTTCTAAACACCCCTGGTGTCAAATGAGGTTTCTCAAAGGAAATTAAAAACAAATATATGTAAATGAATGAGAATAAAATAAATATGAAATTCATGGGATTCAGTTGAAACAGTGCTTAGAAGGATATTTACAGTATTAAATGGCTTTAATAGAAAAACAGAAAGTGGAACTCGCTCTTGATGTGTTAAATGTGTAGTATAAAGATTTTTACAATTGGGTCCAAAATGTTTATGCATCTGTATCTCCACGCTTCCTTCTCAAATCCTATCCCCAAACTTCCCATTTTTCCCCCTTCCATCTCTATGGCTAACTAGCCAAACTATTTGGCACCAAGAGGAGTTTTACTCCGGGGCCATTCCTTTTTCATACGGTATATGACTAGATGAAATGCTTGAAGTGTTGCTCATAGAAACTCTGTTCCTTTCAGAGACCTTGGTGTGGGGCTATGGTACAGAAGTGTGTTGTCAGCCTGGACCCACATATACAGCTGACCCTTCTGTAAATCCAATCTGACACTTTTTCTCTTATGAGACTTGGCCTTAAAAAAAAAAAAAAAAAAAAAAAGACTTGGCCTTCAATGATCACTCGTGTAACCGTGAATAAGACCTAAGGGAGAAGCACTAGTGAAACACTGACAGGTGATGCAGAGATCTGGACACTTGCTCATGAAGTTTATTCTTGTCCCCTGGATACATTCATGTCTACTTTTGGATACATCATTTCATACCTTCATATCTCATGACGTATTGCTTCTGGAACTATTCAATCTTATAACCTCATCGGTATAACGTCGACTAACTCATTAAGAACATGGTCACATGATGTCCCATGGTCAAGATGTCACATATTTTTCAAATGATCTACAATTTCCCGTTACAAATATCTTGTCCTCTCTTTAGAAATCTAGGGTTACATATTGTAAAATTTGTGCTGGAGCTCACCATAAGCTCTGCAGAGCAATTTTTTCCCCATGAAAGATACTTCAGGACATAGTGTTTAAGGATATTCTTGGTGCACTCAAAGCTACTTGCCCACTGTGTCACATGTTAAATGTATCAAAGTCATATTACTAAATGTGAAATACACAATCAAAACTCCAGAGAATATCTATTTAGCATTGTATTTCCTTCTAGGTGGTAGAAATCACAGGAAGCAATAACATACCCTTTACTTTGGGGTAGATATCCAGAATGGTCCAGATCATAAGATTCCAAATCTTCATAGAGTTACATAATAACTTCTGGATAGTATGTATCTTACTAAAACCTCCAGGATACTAGCAAATCTTGTTTATCTGGTATAATTAACATGATATCACCAAAAATAGTAAATAATTATGATGCTTTTTGTCACGTCCAAGGAATCTAATTCCCTTTAGTCAAGAGTGTGGTGGTAGGATGGAGACCTGGCAGGTATAACCAAGGCTATCAGTAAACTTTCTCCTTGCCCATATGAATGTAAACCACATTCCAGGCTCCTTTTCTAAGGATGAAAATAGTGTATTCATTAACTCTGTTGTGATTGCCCCACAGCGTCCAAAACCAGTTGAGAGGCCAAGACAGATGACACCAAAAATCACCAAGAGGATATGCAGAGATTACCAAATTATGAAGATTTTTGAGAACAGTATTGTTCATTTTATTTTATTTTATTTTATTTATTTATTTTTAAAGATTTCATTTACTCATTCATGAGAGACAGAGGGGGGCGGTGCAGAGACCCAGGCAGAGGGAGAAGCAGGCTCCCTGCAGGGAGCCCGACATGGGACTCGATCCCGGGTCTCCAGGATCAGGCCCTGGGCTGCAGGTGGTGCTAAACCACTGAGCCCCCCAGGCTGCCCATATTGTTCTTTTTTATTAGTTTAAAATCTCTTCTTAGCTCTTCATGTTTTATTATGATCTTTGTCTATTCTGTCATCTTGGGTTTTTTCCTTATTAGAATGTTTACTAATAAGTTCAGAGTTTTGTCTCAATGTTTCACTAAGAATGTGTATCATTATTAGAGGTTGCTCTCAATCTACTTTTTAGTTTTAATAGTACAATTTAAAGATTATTTCTATTTGCTGTCAATGATAGAATAACATTTTATTACATGAATATAGGTTGCCTTCCATTTCTCATATGCATGATTTCACAGATATTTATTTCTGCAAAATTATAGTGTAGATACAAAAATTTGGATCCAAAATTTAAGACTTTTTTTTCTCTAAATAAATTGAAATGCTTCAGGAAGAATATTCATAATCTTTTTTTTATGTTTATTGTCATGTGTGAATTTAACCCCGTATATATAATGTAAATTGATTTTAAATTTTATGTAAGAATTATAAAATGTCCTCTTATGAACAACGCATCCAACATAAGAAGCATACATAGCTTATAAATGTAGAGCCCTCTGTGGCCTCCTTCTGTATTGCATTATCCCTTTAATTTTTTTTTAATTCAATTAATTAACATATAATGTATTATTGGTTTCAGAGGTAGAAGCCAGTGATTCATCAGTCTTGTACAGTGCTCATTACATCACATGCCCTCCTTAATGTCCATCACCCAGTTACTGCATCCCCCCTTTTCTCTCCCCTCCAGGGACCCTCAGTTTGTTTGGATTAAGTCTCTTATAGTTTTTCTTCCTCTCTGATTTCATCTTATTTATCCCTTTTTAATAATTCCTTTTTAATGCTTGAAGTAACCATTGTCCTTAATGTTCTGTTTATCGCTCCCTGAATTTAATTTATAGTTTATTACAAATGGATTTTTTTTTTGGTCTGAAAATGTCATTTTTATTTAAAGCACAAAAATCGAGACATAACAGATACATTTGTACATGGGGAAAAAATACCAGAAAGTTTACAAAACCTTGATCACTGCCATGTCCTTCAGCGACTCTGGGGCTGAGTGGGCTGGCAGTCCACACGCCGTGTCGGACTTTGTTTAATTTGCACATTTTTGAACAGTAAATCAATTGAATAATACAGTGTGTATTCTTCTGTGGTTTTCATTTTTTTCACTCTATGTTATGTTTGTCAGAATTATCCTTGCTTATGCACATAATTTCCATCTATTTTCACAGCTGTTCAGCATGGTACAAATATTCCCAAAATGTCCATACTTTTGTGACTGATGAGCATCCAAGTTCCTTACACTACTGTAATTACAAATATTATTTCCATAGCATGATTTTAAATTTCTCCTGTAACAAATATACAAAGATTTATTTAGTCTACATACCTAAAGGGTTGATCTTAGGATCATGGAGTAAGCACAGTTTCAATGTACTCAATGTACAAGATAATGCCAATTGCTTCCCAATAAGATGTATCGATTCATATTCACATCACCAGACTGCAACATTCACACTGATGCATGCTTTTGTTAATACTTGCTGTTGCCATGACTTACTATTTACAATTAAGTACTTTTCCTAATTTCTAATAAAACTAAGCATCTTTGAATACGTATATTGTCATTTATGTTTCCTTTTCAGTTTTCGGTTGGCCTGCATTTGGATCTCTTTGTCTTTAGTGTGCTGAAGATGGGGTATGTGCTAGGAATGTCTTTTTTTTTAATTATATGAAAACAGATGATGCATATGATGTAAGGGTCCTGAGATTATGTTCTGTAACAAGTATATTAATGACCAACTAAATAAGACAATATCAAGTGTTCATAAAAATTTTGTAGAAAATTAGAATAAGTTAAATCAGGATGATTATAGATATTACTTACTGAAAGGGAGACAGGGAATAATAATTCTGAGGGCTGAGGTAGATCATCAGGAATTCTCCATGGGTTAGTGATTTTTAAAAATTTTTGTTTATTTAAGGAATATAAAGCTATTTACTGACCACTGTCTACCAGCATTTACAATAAATAAAACAAACAAGAGTTAAGTAACTTTCTGATTACTACAAAGTTAATGTTTTTCCTGCTGAACCAGTAGTTCAAATCCTGACAAGATTGAGCCTACATGTAAGGAATGAGTTGGGATAAAGAAAAAATATGCAGAAGATTACAGAAGTTTTTTCACTCATTTATTCTAGCAGGTACTAAATTGGCAACATTTATAACCATCTGAATATAATTAGGTTCACCTGAATGAAGTCTTAGATAAGCCATGGTCATGACCTTTTAGTCAATATAGCATAGGGATTTCAACTTCTTGTAAAGGAAGTTTCACTAGAAGAATGTCCATTTAACTAAGTTTTGCATACCCAATTAAAACAAATCAGAACTTGTCTAGTTTTCTCATTTGGGTGGGGAGGTTGTTGGTAGTGACAGAATTTTCATTTCAGAGATCTTGCAGATTAAGTTGCATTATTTAAATGACTGTAGATATGAGGGCACCGGGGTGGCTCAGTCAGTTAAACATCTGACTCAGGTCATGAATGACCTCAAGAGTCGTGAGATTGAGGCCTGCATGGGGTTCCACTCTCAGTGCAGAGTCTGCTTGAGATTCTCTCCCTCTTCCTTGGCCCCTCTCCCCACTTGTGCTCTCATTCTTTCTCTAAAGTGAAATAAATGAAATCTTTAAAAAAATAATTGACTATAGATATGGATATGGATCCTGATATAGCTGCTTTTAAATTGTCCAAATTAAATTGTCCAATTAATTACAAAATTTGAAAGGCTAAGGCTTCAGGAAAAACTTCAATTTAACTTTAGATGATTTATTTCTTAGATTGCTGAAAATGACAGCATCTCAGAATCACAGATTTATCCATAGTTATAAAATGCTGTTTTTGTTTTGGTGAATGTTTAAAAAAGAAAAGAGGAAAGAAAGAAAGAAAAAGAAGGAAATAAAGAAGGAGAAAAGTGTAGAAAAGGAAGGAAAAGAAAACTATTTACATATGTATTTTTATACACACACACACAAAACCAAATAAAGAAAGAAAAACACAGGAATTAAACACAATTTGATGAACAACTATGAAGATTTACCCAAACATTTATAAAAGATGTTTTCTAATGCAAGAGAGAAATATACAATGGTCTGAAACATTTTTTTCTGATAAATGAAGCAACTACAGAAAGCTTTTATTTGTTCAAAGTAACCAGTGCTATATATGCAAAAAAACCCTCCAAAACTCCCCCAATACTACTTCAAAATGAACATATCAAACATGATTGTCATTAGAATGTTATTTCTTCACACTAATAATAAAAATCCAAGATGAAGATTTATATATATATATGTATATGTATGCATGTATATACATATATACATGTATATACATATATATGTATATATACATGTATATATAGCAAAGGCAAACAATTATTGAGCTTTATCTTCTGGACAAGAATGCCAGGTTAGTCTCTCTTCATAAAAAGGCAATTACAATTTAAGGACACTTCATATATGCCTCTCTTGCTAGCACCAAGTCAACCTCATCTGAATCTCCTCATTTTCATGAGAAACATTAATTCTCCACTGCCATCTGTGGCACCAATTACTAGTTCAGGATCAAGACATTTAACAAAGCCTCTTGTTTTATCAGCAGCATCTCTTTTCTTCTTCAATTTACTATCATCAGACTCACCATCAGATAAAGATTGTCTTTTTGTACCATCTTTTCTGTACCATTTTTTGAGGATTAAGAAAGCTTCAGGGCGCCTGGGTGGTGCAGTAGGTAGAGCATCCGACTCTTGATTTCAGCTCAGGTCCTAGTCTCAGGGTGGTGAAATGGAGCCCCTCCATAGCTATAAGCTCAGCATAGAGTCTGCTTGAAATTCTCTCTCTTTCTCCCTCTGCCCCTCCTGCTTGTGCTTTCTCTCTCTCTCTCTCAACTAAATAAATCTTTAAAAAAGGAAAGAAAATAAATGCTTCAGTTAACTGGACAATCTCAATTTTCTTCAGGTTCCCAAGTATTGTCAGCGTCTGTAAATCTCTTCTATTTCAGGAAATACCCCACCTTACCCTTCACTACATGTGAACCCACTACTGTTTCCATCACAAATTCTTCTTTTTCTATTCTTTTACTCTTTCCATTGTTTCTTTCCCACTTTTTGCAATGTAGTTTTGTTGGAGGCTATTTTTGTTGTAGATTTGAAAAGCTATTCATTCACCACCTCCGTGCTGCTCCAGGTCCCTGGTCTGTGACATCTCCAGCACTGTGTTCCTCATGCTCTAGCCACTTCCCATAGTTTACTTAAAAATGTAAGATCTTATTACTAGTGCTAGATTTTTTCTTATTCTTCCTCAAACAAAAAAATGATACTTCTTGGTTCAATGTGTGTTAAAAGCAAAGATTCTGCTTTTCTTACTCTATTCATTTATTTAGTATTCAAATATCTTTCTTTAATTTAATACATATCTGAATAACAGGTTGAATATTTCAATTACTAGCATCTAATAATGATGCTAATTTTATGTGGTACTACTAGACCAACATAAGTTGTTTGTTCTTCCAAAAGTTCATGACCAAGATTTATCATAATGTAAGTAGATAAAATATAGCCTCATTTTTTTTTCATGTAGGTATAATACATGGAAAATTGCAATACCTAGCATGCATGGTTACAAGGTCCCTTTCTTTTTGTATTCTGGTTTCTATAATGTCATAGTGTGTTCTGTGTCCCACAAGTTATGATTTTCAGAAGTAAATACTAAAATGGGAATTTGACCTACAGAATGTTTATGGAGAATAAGGAGCGCTGGGCAAAGGAAAAAGCTGAACTGCGATGCAGGCTCAACAAAGCCTTGATCAGTCATATAAGGGGAGATTTGGAGCACATATAGCCCATCACAAAAGTCTCACATTGGGCCAAAATAGTGAGTGAGGCCTTTGCGTTCCCACCTCAATTCGTCATTGAAGGTGAGATGCTCAGTTGGCATAACCTTTATATATGAGTCTCTGCAGGAAAGGTATATCCTAAAAAAGAAAAAAAAAGAAAAAAAAAAGGTATATCCTGGTGGTCAGCTAAAGGCTGTTTGCTGACAACTAGAGTAATAAGTTCCTTAAAAGAAGATCTAAGGAGTGTATTTCCATGTCCATTCCAATGTGTTGTTACAAGTGATATTCTAGGTGAAAAATTGTGCTTCAAGAATCAGTCAGTGTATGAGGACAGAACAGAATCTCAAGATAAAGGCAAAATTTTAACTATGTAATATCATTCTGGCCAATTGAATGGATACACTTCCAGTTGTTCCTGCAATAAAAAATAATTTCATCATATAGAATCTTAACATCATGGTTAAATTTTTTTCTCCTTGGGATCCCTGGGTGGCTCAGCAGTGTAGTGCCTGCCTTCATCCCTGAGCATGATCCTAGAGTCCCAGGATTGAGTCCCACATCAGGCTCCCTGCATGGAGCCTACTTCTCCCTCTGCTTGTGTCTCTGCCTCTCTCTCTCTCTGTGTGTCTTTCATGAATAAATAAATAAAACTCTTAAAAATAAATAGATTTTTTTCTCCTTTAATTTCTTTAGATTTTTGCTTCACTGTATACTTTTACTTTGTATTGCAAATGGGTATAACACCAATTAGATTTTTTTTTATTTTAACAAACTTAATAGTATGTGCCTTAAGACTTTTGTTTTATTTTGCAATGATGACATGAATAAATAAATTTTTATTAATTATTCTGATTCTTGAACGTCATTTGATATGAAGATTCCAGTTCATCTTCCATCAATGAAATGAATTTCTGAATTACTTGATTTTGTTTTTAGTCCCTTCACTTAGTTTAGTAAGTACTTCAAATGTCCTTATTTTATAGGTTTTGGATATCTTCAAACACTCCACATTAATTTAGAAAAACACACTGGATTGAGATAGTCTCAATAATTAAAAAACATATTGGTAGGAATAAAGGGATCCAAATCAGAAAGTGTTTAAACCTCTAAACTGAGAATGCTGTCACTGATTGCTTATTCACCTAAAGCATTCAATTTAGGAACTAGACTGAACCTCATCCCCTTACCACCCTACCCTTTTATGAAACCTTCAATAGAATTTTATACCCAGCTAAAAAATATTATTCAAAATTAAAGGCAAAATAAAGATATCCATTCTTTTTCCTTCTCTCTCTCTCTCTCTCTCTTTTTCTCTCCCTCAACACACAAGTACAAGCATTAGTCACCAGTAGCAAAACACTACTAAAATAGTACAAGAAGTTCTTCAGGTTGAATAAAAATAACCTCACATGGACTGAAGGAGGCATAAGAATAATTAGGTTCGGCAAAATGGTAAGTAAATGAGTAAATATAAGATACAAAGATAAATTGCATGTTTAAAGCAATAAATCTCAAATATTAACATGCACCAACACCATATATAAGAATTCATCTACACTGCAACATTGCTAAAGATGACAGAATAGAGACACAATATTATTATCAGTAATATGTCCATTCAAATTGTGAAATTTATATATCTAAAGCCAAATGGATGATTCTAATTATTAGTCTATCAATAATCCCATAAATTAAAGATATTTAGTTAAGTTAATCAGGTTTACAGAGAGTTGGTATATTTAATTTGTGTTCCATAGTTTCTTTGGAGATAGCATAATTCGGCAAATCTGTTTATGCTCCATAGGTCCCTTTATGTAAGTTTAAAGAAATAATAGCATGAAATCATCCAGGAAACATTGTTAGTTTATCTTATTAGTGTGGCATAAAACATCCATGCTCAATACTTAAATAGCTGCCTATTAGGAACAATATTAATATTTAGTTTTACAAGTTACACTTCACCATACTTATATTTACTCTCCTTGTTTACTTTCTTTGAAAATAAGATTCTACTTTTTTAAGATAGTATGCTTTATAATTTTTCTAGTCCAGAAGTCTTTAAATAATATTTAGGACACCAAATGTATAGAATGCATGTATATTAAATATTATTAATCATTTTTCTTTATATATAGAGAGGTGAACTCTAAAACTTGAATAGATTTTTCATAATAATGATTCTTTTTTGCAGTAAAGTCATCAAGATACAGACCCAGACAAAATCATTACATTCATTAAAAACAAACAATAATAACAACAACTAAAGATAGAACTGGTAGTATTTTTTGAAACTTCAATTTTTGAAGGAATTTTAAATATATTCCCAATTTAATCATCTGATTAATACTATGATGTTAGTATTATTATTCTAATTCTGTTCATAAAAAATAATTGAGCACTAAAATGTTAAGTAAATTCTTTTGGAGCTAGGATTTAGGTATGAGCTTCCTATGCTTCCTCAAATGAAAAATTATTTATAGTGAACTTCAAGACCCCTGAAATTCCATGTTACCTTTGTGAAATAATTTTCTACATATATAAAATTATATAATTACCTAAAAATACAAATAAGACAAAATTAGAGAAAATAGATACTCTAGGGATCCCTGGGTGGCGCAGCGGTTTGGCACCTGCCTTTGGCCCAGGGTGTGATCCGGGAGACCCGGGATCAAATCCCACTTTGGGCTCCCGGTGCATGGAGCCTGCTTCTCCCTCTGCCTATGTCTCTGCCTCTCTCTCTCTCTCTCTCTCTCTCTGTGACTATCAAAAATAAATAAAAATTAAAAAAAAAAAGAAAATAGATACTCTAATTTTGGGTACACCAGTATTAAATTCTGTTTTCTTTTTTTTTCAAGACCAAAGGGCTTACAGAAAATAAAGCATATTGTACTTGAAAACATCAAAGAGCTTTCAAAAAATTAATATATGTTTTTATAGTGTCTTCTGTGATTAGTGGTTCCTGTCAACCTTCAATAAAGACAAGCTGCAATACAAAACAGTGAGACACTTACTGTGAATTCACACCATCTTTTCTCTAAAGAAAGTTCATAACTTGCAATACCTTTTGGGTTTGTCTGTAAGGATAGATATCACATAAAATTTCAGTAGCAATATTTGAGATAAAAATGAAAAGAAATAGTTTTGAAATTAACTTTAAAAATAGTTTCTGTTATGAATATTTTATGGAAAGCAGTTCCACCAATTAGCTCCTAGGTGTGCAGAGACCTGATAGCTGGATGCTGCCTGAGGCACATATGACATTAGAAAAATAAATCAGCTCTGAAGAATTCAGAGGACAGATTCAAACATGAACATAGATTAAGTCACACAAAAATGAAAGAACTGAAGTATGGAGTTCTTTAAAATTTGCAATGAGATTGTAAACTCAATTCTCAGTTGCTCAGACTGTGTAATTGCTTGGATATACGCATATGAGAAGACTTAGAGCCAGATGTTGATCTTTTATTCTCACCCTATGGATTCTGTCCTTTCTTTGAATTTATTACTGATTCCTTCAAAGTAAATGTTCACTGGGGGTTAGATGAGAGATGAAAACCAGGCACATAATTATGTTCATGACTCTTGGTATCAGAGGATTTGGCAAATGCCTTTTTCCTATTTGAATCTTCTCAGTAGCTCTTATTGGCTTTTGTACCAATAGCTAGAGAATTGATTTTAAGTTAATCCAAAGAAGAATACCAAAATCATGTAAATATTTCAGATGTTTTATGTAATTTGCATCATGTTTTAAAAACTATGAATCTAATGATGAGTGAGTCTAAGAGATCCATTTTCTTTCCCTCCACCCCCATCCCATCATTGCACTGGTAATAGAAGAGTCAACCGTTAAACATTTCAAACTTATGTGGAATTTGTTATGGTGTGTTAGAATTCTTATTCTCTGTTAACCTAGCTTTCCTTTCATTTACACTTTTTAATGTCAATACAAATGATCACTTTGGGGCATCTGGGTGGTTCAGTAGTTGAGAGTCTGCCTATGGTTTGGGTCATGATCCCAGGGTCCTGGGATTGAGTCCCACATCAGGCTCCCTGCAGGGAATCTGCTTCGCCCTATGCCTATGTCTCTGCCTCTCTCTGTGTCTCTCATGATTTTATATATATATATATGTGTGTGTGTGTGTGTGTGTGTGTGTGTATTATTCTTGGTAGTTTACTCACTGCTTGCTTACCCATTTACACCATGTTGTCCAAATCCCAGGAATATCATTGATCTATGATTTAATTTCATTAACATTCTAAAGTGCAACCACAAAATAAAATGTCTCTTCTTGTGACTATTATTGGAAAGAGGCATTATAATACAACAGGTGTGGAACTATTAGAATGATGAAATCTACCATAAGCATTTTTCAGATTCACTTGTTCAGCAATTATTTACAAAACCCTAACATGTACAGGTTAGTCCATTAGGAGCTGGAGATACACTAAGAAAATCAGACACAGTCCCTACTCTCACAAAACTTAAAGTATAATGGAAGAAGGCATTAATTCAATAATCATATTAATATATAGCTTCCTACTCTTATGATAAATGCTAAAGAGGAGAATTAGACAAATGTGACAAAGTATGATGTAAATTAATGCAATCTGATAAATAAAGCAAGGCATTTATTTGATAAAATGGCACTTGAGTTGAAAATCAGCCAACTTAATTAAGGGGGATATTCATAGGAAGTTGCTTTTCACATACATTGTACAAATGTCTTATGAAGGAGTGGGTTTGAAACAGTAAAAAATAAAATATTTCATGAGTAGAATTTGAAAGCAAGTGAAACTAATGAGCAACAATATCCTAGAGACAGATGTTCTAGCTAAGTAGGGCACAGAATTGTATTAAATATTTGGACCTTTACCTGAAGAGTAATGGGAACCAATTAAGAGTTTTAAGCAGAGGTTTGAACAAAATTTAGAAAGACCAGTTTTTCTGGACCCTTCACCAAATTTTTGCTAAGCCTGTAATTAATTGTAATTAATTAATTGTCATGTAATTACATGACAATCTTCTATTTTCTTATGTGACAATTTGTTTCATATATTTTTACTCATCATGAGTAAGATAAAATCTGCTAAGGCTATTTCTTATTCTTAATACCTGTTAAATTCCTTATTCTTAATAACCACTAAACTTTCATGTTCTTCAGAATAGGAGTCACAACTAACTATGAAAAGTAGGGCACATATTTTAGTTTTTTTTTAAATTTTCAATCCATTTGGACACCTCCCATTGATCCTCCTATATCTAGTACTCTTCTCCTAAATATCTTTATTCGTTTACACAAGTCTATTTCTTACTCCAAAATTAGTTTTCCTCTCATAAGTTAATGTACTTATTTATTTAAATCCTGTTATTTCTGGCAATTGCTGGCTCAATAACCATAGATTTTAACAATGACCTTCAATCAGGTCAATATTCTAAATGTGTGACTCTCACTATTGAAGGAGACTTTTATTTTTTTTTTTATTTTTTATTTTTTTTAATTTATTTATGATAGTCACACAGAGAGAGGGAGAGGCAGAGACACAGGCAGAGGGAGAAGCAGGCTCCATGCACCGGGAGCCCGACGTGGGATTCGATCCCGGGTCTCCAGGATCGCGCCCTGGGCCAAAGGCAGGCGCCAAACCGCTGCGCCACCCAGGGATCCCTGAAGGAGACTTTTAAAAGGACTTCTAATCCTTCCTAGCCTACAAGTATTTCTAATATAGTACTATAGGAAGAAATACTTCTTAACCCTTTCTCTTCATTATTACACAAGGCATAAGAGATAATACTGACTGGACTAATATACTTTATGTGACTAGTGTGGATTCAGAAAAAAATTAATTAAATTATATATCCTTAAAATAATTTACTATGCATGAATTTTAGCTATCTGTATTTCAAGAAATAAGAAATACTTTAGTATTACCATATAAAAATTAACTCAAAATGGATCAAGTACCTAAATACAAGACCTATAAAGAATTGAACTCTTAGAAGAAACATGGGACAAAGCCTCATGGCACTGGATTTGATGATGATTTATTGGATTTGATGCCAAAGGCACTTCACTATAAACAAAATGAGGTTCATGAAAATATTAAAAATTTGTGCATCAAAAGACACTATCCACAGAGTAAAAAAGTAATCTACAGAATGGGAGAAAATATTTGTAAATTTTTATTTGATAAGGATTAATATCCAGAATATAGAAAACTTAAAACTCAACTACAACAACAAAAACTCAATTAGAAAATAATCAAAAGATTTGAAGAGACATGTTTCCAAAGAAGGCATACACATAGTCAATAAGTACATGAAAAGATTTTCAACAACACTGATAATTAGGGAAATACAAATGAAAACTGCAATAAGATGCCACATCATATCCATTAGGATTGTTCTTACAAGAAAACAGAGAACACATATTGGAAAAGAGGTGGATAAACTTAACCCTTGTGCATTGCCGGTGCAAATGTAAAATGGTATAGCCATTGTGCAAAAATAGTACAATTTTATCAAAAAATTAAAAATAGAATTACCATATGATCCAGTAATTCCACTCTGGGGTACATACTGAAAATAATTAAAAGGCAGGTATTGAAATATTCATACTCCTGTGTTCAAGCAGCATTATTCACAATGGCCAAATGAAGCATAGAAGCAACTCAAGTGCCCACAGATAAATGAATACATAAGCAAGATGCAAAATATATGTACACATTCCTCAGGGAAGGATCTAGATCAGTGTTTCTCTAAAAGTGGCCCCTGCATCATCAGTAGAAGTTAGAAACTTGTTATAAATGCAAATTTAGGAACCCTATTCAAAAGGGTTAGAAGCTATGAGGAGGTAGACCAGAAATCAATGTTTTAGCCAATCCCCTATGTCATTACTTCACATGCTAAAGTTTAAGGATCACTGATATGAGTAGACTTATGTTTCCCTTCAGCAAAACATATTTTTATCCTTTTACCCTTGCCTTTGATCAAAAGTATTTATTTTTTTCTTGCTGGGGGTTGGAAGTAAGTTAAATTCTATGAACTTAAATAATTTGTGGTATATAGCATTTCCTACTGGTATAAATTATACTCTATTGAAATTTACTCACATATTTTACTTTCTGAAAATCAACTTGACTGCCTGTTAACCAAAAATACTTATATCTATTTCTCTGGAACAAACTGTAAATATAAATCATGTGATGAACATTTTCTCCTATAAGTCTCTAACTTTGAAAGACAGCAGTCAACTTACAAAATCATTCTAAACTTAATTCACTTTTTGGAACTCTTTCTAATGCAAAAATAATATAATCACCATATACTAACAAAAGAAAAAATACATTATTAACATAAAAATATTTTCTTTGGTTAAATTTTTGTCATAATTCAATTTTCAGTTTTATTCTATACATTATTCTACATTATTTGTAGTTAAATTTTTCTTGCTATTTTATCTCTACATATGGATTTTATCAGGATAATTTCCATGGCAACGAATACAGGTTTTCAGCAAATAATAGCTTTGAAGATGCTATGGCTTTGGGTCTGTGTTTTGGGTTATTCCATTAACCCTAAGAGACTTTTTTATTTAGTTTTTCTTGGAAGGACTTAATTTGAAGAACAAAAGTAAAGATCAGATGCAAACTAGAATAGATGCATTATTTTCTTGGAGATATAATGCCTATAGAGGCATGCTTGCATCTTGCCTTACAAGATGAATAATTTAAGACTAAATCAATCCAATTATTTCCAGATATGGTTGATATTTAAAGAATATTCTCTTCCCACTGATAAATATGTATTCATTCACATTTTCCTTCACAAATGCTTATGCCATTAATAAAGCCATCTTGTTTACTCTAAAGCAAGAAAATAAGAGTATATTTACACAATAGGTGCTTTGAATTAAAATGTTTTATTTTAAAATGTTTTCATTTTTATTCTCATATATAAATATAGTATGATATTGTTATAGGTAATAATTCTTATTTTTATTTTTTCAGGAAATGTATGTTAAGTTTTTCAATATGTGGCCACTACTGAGAAAAACACTGACCACAGGATAATAAACAAGCAGATACGGGCTCTGATTTCATGAAGTTTAAAATCTAGAGGGAGGAATTCTATTAATGTGGTATTATAATCTAATTTTACATCAGTGTATACCAGTGTGATTTTTGTCTTTTATTGTGAGAGCAGATAACTGAAGTAAATGGTAAGATTTGATAGCATTACACACAGTGAAGTAGTATAGAGTCATAAATCTGTTAAAGTCTAGACAGTGCTTCAAAGACTTCATAAGCGAAATCTGTGGCATATATAACCAGTACATAAATTGCTGCCTTATTTGAGAGAATAATTTGAACAACATAAAAATAGTAACCCTTTCAAATATTCCTACATTTCTGTGTCTTTTTCTCTGCATATGCTTGATACCATGATGCAGGTCTAGACTACAGCCTTTAGATCTTCTTCTCTGTATTTTCTAGACTATTGTATCAGTTGCAGTAATCTTCATAGATAGTTGGTTGATGGAATGAACCATTTCCTTGATTTCTTTGTAAATCATAGTACTTATGTCAGGTGGAGTAAAAGAATTTTAATTCTTTTAATACTTATTCCCCCCCAAAAACTCTACTTTTGTGTTCTTATATGCAAATTAATGACTTCTGAAAAATGATTCTTTAGTTTGAAAGAACACTGATACTAAAACCATGAACATCAACAAGAGTCCTTATCAATTAAATGCACAGTTATATCCTTGGAAACCTTTTAAAATCCTAATTTTTATGGTCAGATATACCACTGCATATGTATACAAAACCATAAAGAAAGGAATAATGAAATGCTAACATAAAAATATTATGTAACTTTTGTCTTATCCCTAATAGTTTAGAAATCAATTACACAGAGTAGACATGAATTCATTTTGTTGAACTCTCTTGGGATCTAAACAAATGGTGTGAGATTAAACTATGATAATTACTTTAATCATATGATTTTTGAAACCTTAGCAAGACTCAGATTTTAAAATAGGAATTAAATATAAGTAGAAATTACCATTTAAAAAAGGATGCCTGGATGGCTCAGTTGGTTAAACTTTAGCCTTTGGATCAGGTCATGATCTCAGGGTCCTGGGATCAAACCTCTCATTAGGCTCCTGTTAAGTGGGGAGTCTGTCCCACCCAACCTCTCCTCATGATCTCTCTCTCTTTCAAATAAAATCTTTAAAAAAATAAAAACATATTAAAATGTTCTACTTAATTTTAATAGGGAAGATGCAAAATATTATAAGAAATACAACTTTGTATTCAGTATGTTGGTGAAATTTACAGTTACACAGTACTAAAAACTGGCAAACAGAATATAATGGGAGATTGTAATATATTGATATTTGAAAGTAGAAGTTTCTAGAAACATTGGAAAAAATTAGACATTATCTTGGAAAGTTGAAGATGTGCAATCTCTGACTCACTTATCCCATATTTATGTACATTAAATAAACATTCATAATCACACACCAAAAATTTTGAAGCTATTGATATTAAAAGTGTTTGCAATAGCAGAAACCTAGAAACCAATCAAATGCCCATAAATGCAATAATGGATAAATTTTAGACACAGAGTAAGGATCTTTCATAGAATGGCAGAAAGTAACCATTTGTCTTCTGGCACTTGGTATAACGAGGCATCATAACAGTTTATTGTAGGAATATAAAAAAAATTGCCTTTAGTGTGTCTTGGTGGGTATGATATTGAAAATGGGAGTATTTAATGCAATTATTACAAGCATCTAGATGAAAGATGAAAGCCTATAAAAAAAGACTAAAGAGAAAAAAACATGATAGTGGATATGTTTATAAAAGGAAAGAAGGAAAATTTATAAAAATATGTAATAGCTGGTTGTGATGGGGAAAATAATAAAATGGTTATAACCCTTAGTTGTTTGAATTATGTGATCACATGTTCTACTTCTAATTATAACCTCTTCTACGAAGGAAGATTTCTAGATAAGGCATGTGATTGTGAATTTAGATAAATTAGTACACAAATTTACTGATGAAATGGATATCTAATTTACAGATGAGTAATTCGCAATTTAATACTGGCTATCAATCAATTCCCAATGGGTTACTGACTAGAGTTTATATTAGGGAAATACAAATAACAAGGGAGGTTTAAGTAATTTGTTTATTCGACTACTTTGATCATCCTTCTTAATCTACTTTATGCTTCTAGACTCTGGAAGAATGATTTAAATGGGGGCATGTTTACTTCCTTCAGAGTTTATGTGATATTAAGTTAAGAAAAGCATGATATTAAATGTATTTACTAGTTTATTCCTGGAATAGGTTTTCAAAGTTGAGAAATGGCTAGAGATAGATAAAGGCATACAATGACTGCCTTATATGACTGTTTATACCTATCTCCAGTGTTTTCCTTTTTATAAATATTTGACATCCCTGATATTGGAAAGCTACTGAATCTCTGAACTGGAAATGTATTTTAGTGATCCTTCTCCCCAATTCTACCTTTGACCTGGAACTGAGGATCATATTGTGAAAATTTTGTACAATTGGATTCACTGGTTAATTCTAGGAAGAAATTTTACTAACCCTCTATAATCTCTTTCAGAAGAAAGAAGTAAAGTTAATACTTCCTAATTCATTCTACAAGGCCTGTATTACCCAATACATAAACAGACAAAGAAATTACAAGAAAAGAAAAATAGAGACCAGTATATTTCATGAACATATATGCAAAAACCTTTAACAAAATATTAGAGAATTGAATCCCAAATAGTATTTAAAAGGATATACAATCAGGTAGGATTTATTCTAGGTATGCAATATGGGTTCAACATTCAAATAAACAACTAATGTAATACATCACATCAAGGAACTAAAAAAGAAAAAAATAATATGATCATCTCAATATATACAGAAAAAACATTTGAGAAAATTCATCATCA
Source organism: Canis lupus dingo (assembly GCF_003254725.2). Taxonomy (NCBI): domain Eukaryota; kingdom Metazoa; phylum Chordata; class Mammalia; order Carnivora; family Canidae; genus Canis; species Canis lupus. The sequence continues at coordinate 45,435,741 of NC_064248.1, forward strand.
ATTTATGATAAAAGCTCAGGAAATTAGTAATATGGGAAAATTTTCTCAACTTGATAAAGAGTATTTGTAAAAATCCTACAGTTAACAACATAATTAATGGTAAAAACTTGAAGATTTCTTACTAAAATCTGGTACAAGCAAGGATGTCCCCTCTTACCACTCCTTTTTCAACATCTTACTGGAAGTTCTTGCTAATGCAATAGAACAAGAAAAGAAAACAAATGTATACAGAGTGGGAAGAAAGACATAATACTGTCTTTGTTCACAGATGACATGATTATCTACATAGAAAATCCAAATGAATCAACAACAACAACAAAAAACTTTTCTGGAACTAATAAATGATTATACCAAAATTGCAGGATACAAGGTTAAAATAAAAAAGTCAATTGACTTCCTATATCTGAACAATGAACAAGTGGATTTAAAATGAAAAACACAATTCTACTTACATGAACACTCCTCAAAAATGAAATATTTAAGTATATCTAAGAATATGCATAAGAACTATGGGATAAAACTGCAAATGTCTTATGAACAAAATGAAAAAAAAAAACTAAATAAATGGGAAAATATTCCAAGCCATGGATAGGAGAATTGAATATTATTAAAATGTCAATTCTTTGCAACTTGATCTATGGATTCTATGCAATCTAAATCAAAATCCCAGCAGGTTATTTTATGGATATGGACCGATTAATTCTTTTTATTTATTTCTTTTATTTTTTTGGACAAATTAATTCTACGTAAATGTGGAGGTGCAAAGATTCTTAACAGCCAACACAATACTGAAGAACAAAGTTGGAGGACTGACACTACCTGACTTCAAGACTTACATAACTCTATAGTAATCAAGACTGCGTACTATTGGCAAAAGAATACACAGATAAATAGAACAGTTTAGACAGTCCAGACACAGACCCACATAAATAATATCAACTGATCTTTGACAAAGGAGCCACGACAATAACAAGGATTGTCTTTTCTATTAAGAGTTTCGGAGCATTTGGACATCTGCATGAAGACACATAAATCTAGACAACAATAATATACCATTTAGAAAAAATAATTCAAAATAGATCACAGACCTAACTATATAATGTGAAATTCTAAAACTCCTAGAAGATAATATAGGAGAAAATCTAGATGACCATGGATATGGTAATACCTTTTTAGATCCAATACGAAAAACATGATACATGAAAGAAATAACTGATAAGATAGACATCATTAAAATTAAAAACTTCTGCTCCATGAGAGACAATATCAAGAGAATTAAGACAAGCTACAGCCTTGGAGAAAATATTTGCAAAAGACATATCTGATAAAGAATTTTTATTAAAAATACATACAAATAACTTTTAAAACTCAACAGTAGGAAAACAACAACCTGATTAATAATTGGGACAAAGATCTTAAGAGATACCTTGCCAGGGACTCCTGGGTGGCTAAGCAATTGAGCGTCTGTTTGCCTTTGGCTCAGGGCATGATCCCAGAGTCCCAGGATCGAGTCCCACATCCGCTCCCTGCGTGGAGCCTGCTTCTCCCTCTGCCTGTGTCTCTGCCTCTCTCTCTCTGTGTCTCTCATGAATGAATAAATAAAATTGAAAAAAAAAAAGAGAGATACTTTGGCAAAGAAGATACAAAGAAGGCAAATAAGCATAAGAGAAGGTTCTCAACATCACACGTCATCAGGGAAATGCAAATTAAAACAGTGAGATACCATCACACACCTGTTAGCATGGCTAAAATCCAGAACATTGACTGCCATATTCTTATACACTGCTGGTGGGAATGCAAAATTGTATATCCATTTTGGGGCAGCATGGGTGGCTCAGTGGTTTAGCGCCGCCTTCAGCCCAGGGCGTGATCCTGGAGACCCAGGATCAAGTCCTGCATCGGGCTCCCTGAGTGGAGCCTGCTTCTCCTTCTGCCTCTGTCTCTGCCTCTCTGTCTCTCTCTGTGTCTTTCATGAATAAATAAATAAAATATTTTTTTTAAAAGTGGTATATCCATTTTGGAAAACAATCTGATGGTTTTTGACAAAACTAAACATACTCTTACCATTTTATCCAGCAATCATGCTCTTTGGAATTTTTCTGAAGGAGCTGGAAATTTATGTCCACCTGATGTTTATAAAACATGTTGATGTTTATCAAAATGGATGTGTAAAGCAGTTTTATCCATAATGCCGAAACTTGGAAGCAGCCAAGATACCCTTCAGTCGATTAATGGATTAATGAACCGTGGTACCATGTAGCCAATAAAATATTATTCAGTGCTAAAAAGAAGTCATGAAAAGACATAGATTAAGTAAGACACTTATTACTAAGTGAAAGAAGCCAATCTGAGAAAGTTACATACTTCATGATTCTAACTATATGATATTTTGGAAAACACACAACTATGAAGGCAATACAAAGATCAGTGGTTGGTTGTCAGAAGTGGTGGGGGGAGAAATAAACAGGCAGAGCATAGGGGATTTTCAGGCATTGAAAATACTATATATGATAAGATAATGACAAATATATGTCTTTATGCATTTGTCCAAATTCATAGAATCTTTAGGTAAACATTAAATTCAGGGTGATAATGATGTATCACTGTAGGTTCACCAACTGTAATAAATGTATCATACCAGTGAGTGATATTGATAATGGGGTAAACCTAAAATTCTTATTACAAATTAATTATCAAAAATTTTTATAACGGGATGTTTTTATATGATTCTATCAAACTGAAAATAAAACGGTACTGGTAAATATACCAAGTAAGTCTCTGAAAAACGAACGAAAAAAATATGTTTCTTTGCAGGTATAGACAGGACAATTCTAAATTATCAGGGAAATATTTACCATCATATATATCATATCACACATGTTATACCATATACATTATATTTCATATATATATTTAACAGAAGAAAAATGAATGTAGTATTAGTATCTGGTAACTGTTTTCCAGATTTAAGTAGACAGTTCCTCAATGAGGCTAAAAGAAGCAAACTTTCCTGTGGAGTTTCTTATACATACTATTTCCAAATGTTAATCAGCTAGCTATTCCTAGTCTCATACCAAGAGAAGCTAAATAGAAAACTGTTCCACAATTTTCCTCAAACATTGTTAAAAACTCCATATCAGAAAGGCAATAGATATACATTAATTGTAATCTGCTGTGCCCTCACACCAACACCCTCTAGGACTGGGCTTGCTTCTCTCTAGAAATATTCTTCTTCTTGGATTTTATAATACCATAAAATGCCATTTTAATTTTTCCTGTTATTTTTTTTAGACACTCCTTAGTATTTTGTCAGTTCCTCCCTTTTTTTTTTTAAGATTTCATTTATTTATTTGAGAGAGAGAGAGAACACTAGAGAGACACAGCAAACACACTTAGGGGCAGCGGGAGGGGGAGAAGCAGACACCCGCTGAACAGGAAGCTCGATGTGGGGCTGTATCTCAGGACCCTGGACCACAACCCAAGCTACAGGCAGACACTTAATCAACTAAGCCACCCAGGTGCCCCTTATTAGTTTCTTCTTATCAATACATTCATTATTAGAGGTTTCCTGGGATTTATACTTACCCTTTTTTTTTTCTTTTCACTCTGCATCTACTCTCATTGACTCAATTATAATCTATATGAAAAATACATCATACTTATATCTACAGCTAATATCTATCCAGAGCCTGGGCATGTAGCTTGCTTTAACATCCACCTTTAGATGTCTCACAGGCATTTCCTATTTAACACCATTTTCCCCTGCAAACATAATGCTTTTTCTGTTCTGCCTAAATCAGGAAATTATACCATGGTTTACCCAATTTCCTTAATCCAAAACCTAGAATTATTCTTGATCCTTTCTCTCCTTTCTTATCAATTTTACAAATCCAGTATATTCTGCTCCATTTAACTCTCTGAAACTATATTCTTCTTCACTGTGAAGTGACCATCATATTTTCCTGTGGATTACTGTAATATTCTCTTAATTGGTCTTTCACATCAACTCCTGTTCCTTATGATTTATCCTTCAGCTATGATTACCTTTATCAAATATAAGTCAGGGTTCTAATGTATAAAACAATTCACTGACTTTCTGTTGATATTTCAACAGATCCAAAATCCAGCCAACAATGCTTTGCAACTAGACATCAGAGCTCCTCGTTCTTGGGGTATCATACCCTGGTACACACATCATGGACTCTCAGGCCTTCAGACTCAGACTGCATTATACTACTGGTTTTCCTTATTCCCTAGCATGTAGTGATGGCAGACTCAAGACTTCACTGCCACCAAAACCGTGTGAGCCAATTCCTATAATAACACTCCTCATGTATTTCTCTGTGTATCCTATTGGAACTATTTCTCTGGAGAATGCTGGCTAATACAATATGTTAGCTAGAGTGACCTACTTTTTTTCATTCCTTTAATGGCCATGATTACTTCAAACTCTGGACCAGAATTCCTGTGCCTGAAAAGATATTACTTACTTCTATTGTTCCTTTATAAGTGTGCCTGCCTCAGGGCAAAGACTAATTTGGATTCTTTTATTAAATACTCCTACAGAATACCAAAGGCATCTTTTATAATAATCATATATATATATAGTATAATTTATAACTTTTCTATAAGAGTGGAAGCTTCATATTATCAGGGCATTGGTACTGGTTTTGTTCACAACTATATTCTAATTACAGTGCTTAAAAGAACAAGGGGTAGTGGAAGGGAGGTGGGCAGGGGGACGGGGTGACTGGGTGACAAGCACTGAGGGGGGCACTTGACGGATGAGCACTGGGTGTTATGCTGTATGTTGGCAAATCGAACTCCAATAGAAAAATATACAAAAAAAAAATTCTAGGCATTAAGTGAAAAGTAGTTGAATAAATGAATAAACAAAAATCTAGAGAGAAAAATCTGAAGTATTTCACCGAAGTCAATATATGTGTAAATTTGATATTAAAATTTACAAAAATTTGAAGTAAAGAAGTATTATATTTTATTATTCTGAAATTAATTCTAGTAGAGTGGGGCTTGTAACCATCAAGGTAAGAAAGAATGTACAAAATTTGGAAGAAATTAAAAATAAAGTAATAATACTTCCTAGGGCTTACAAGGAGAATTTATTTCAAGTTCATATATTTTTCAAGTTTTACTTCTGTTATTTATTATTAGTATTTAGACTGTACCACATAAATACATTTATATATTTTTAGTTCTGTACACATAAGTAAATGTCTCTAAAATTTCTCTTTTAATAAAAATGTTTAAATAGCCATAAATAGATATATATTTCTCTTTATCAAATGACTTTTAATTCTACATTTAATTTCAGGAGTTATCAATATTCCTTTGCATGCCATCTCAGGCTTCATGGGCAGTGAGTTCAAGAAATTGGAATCTTATAATGAAAACTTGTGCTTACTGCCCTACACTTATTAAATACCTAATGCAGTTAAGCAATTTAATGAATTTTTATTCAACGAATGTTCCTATAAATATCCAATCCTTTAGTAAATTGCTATTTTCAAGACACATCATAAATCTGTATTTTCTAGTCTTTCATCCTTTAAAATATCTTAGCCAGTAATATCTACCCTCTATGGCCATTTGTTTAGTATATTTTCAGCGATGGTGTGGGGAAATAGAAAAAGAGAAGAAAACAGAAAAATAGATCACATATTACATATATAAATGTAAAATTATTAAATATTTCCTTAATGCTGAGTTAGCTGTATAAGGGTAGACATTTTTATTTTTTCAATCTTTTCTTATGAAAGTGGTGAGTTTCATACTGCTCAACATCATACTCTATTAATTGAATGTGTAAATCTTACTGCTTAAAATGACTTGATTTTCAAGTTCTGATATGGCTTAAAAATATTTTTTTATATTAGTGTGCATCATCTACTACTTTAATGTATTTTTGTTTTACTCCTCTGGTTAATGCTGAAAAGGCTTTAAAAGACATTGATTTTATTTTATTCATTTATGTTTAAAGATTTTATTGGGATCCCTGGGTGGCGCAGCGGTTTGGCGCCTGCCTTTGGCCCAGGGCGTGATCCTGGAGACCCGGGATCGAATCCCACGTCGGGCTCCCGGTGCATGGAGCCTGCTTCTCCCTCTGCCTGTGTCTCTGCCTCTCTCTCTCTCTCTGTGTGACTATCATAAATAAATAAAAAAAAATAAAAAAAATAAAGATTTTATTTATTTATTCATGAGAGACACAGAGAGAGAGACAGAGACACAGGCGGAGGGAGAGGCAGGCTCTCTGTGGGGAGCCCGATGTGAGACTTGATCCTAGGATCCTGGGATCACGCCCTGAGCCAAAGACAGACACTCAACCACTGAGCCACCCAGGTGGCCTAACATTGTATTTTATACTGATATTTTACATATGGGATATACGTTTTTGTAATTCCTTAAAATACGTTACAAAAATTTCTAGGAGCTTATACTTAAAAGAATGCAGTATTTGTGTGAAAAGCAGTTGATTTTAGATATATTCAGTGCTTTATGCAATAAAATGGCACTTATATATTTACAAAAGTTAGATATGAAGACTGGAAATCAGACGGGTAACACTCCATTTCTCCCTAAAACTCCTCTGAGAATCATGAATAAGTCCCTTGTAGCTAGCTCTATAAACCAGCAAGCTTCCTTCCTTTTATTTGAGATACTTGCCATAATGAATATTTCATTTCAACAGCCTGAATAAAATCATCTCCTCATTCTCCAGTCCATATTGACTTTAAAATTTGTGTACACTTTTACTTTTAATATTTTTATTTATGATTTATTCTGTCTTTCCAAATGTATAGTAAAATGTGAATTTACATAAATATGTATGTACCACATGCAAAAATTACTTACTTGAAGTAAATAAAAGTAACAAAATGATAGAAATATTAAATCATTTAGATATATCATAACCATGTATCTATACACATATGCACAAACATAGCCCCTCTTAGTTTACAGCGGCTAAATACATGAAGAAATTAAGTAGAAATAGGCAATCTCTGTTCCTTCAACTAATTGCAATTTGTAAAAGTCCAAACAAAAAGGTCTTTGAAAGCTTAATAATTTTTCTTTTGGACTCAGAAAAATCTTTTAACTTTAAATGTTAGCACCACAAAACATATCAATAAGATCCTAATGAAAAACTTAAAAGAGTAACTAGTTCAGAAATCTCTTTCCACTTCAAATTTTTTGGTTTTTGGTTTGGGGATTTTTTTTTTTCCAGCTGAAGAAATATAGAAATAAAGCTCAGGGTTTGCTCAGTGACATACTGAAGTCATACTGAGGATATAAACTTCATCCTACCAAAGAGATTACAGTGAAGACATGTTGTTTCATATTCAGCTTTTGTACTCAAACTTTAAATTCTAAAAAGGAGAAGTGTTGTGTCTCAGTATGCCTTCCTCTCTCCTAGCAGCAGTAGTGGAATTCAAGCTGCTAACATCCTAAAATTCTTTTAAACAGGGAGAGAACAAGATGAAGAAAAATGTTACAATGAAAATATATATGGAAACAAAATACCTATGTGTGATGAACACTGGTGCTATCTGTAAGTGAATCACTAAATTCTACTCCTGTAAAGTCGAAGTCTATATAACTACAGCCATCTAAAATGTCTGTGTGTGGGAAGTCCCAAAGATCTAATAGACTTACAAATCAATTCCTCCAATATGTTTTCAATCAAGCACAATTTGCTCTTCCCTTAATTGTATATCAAAATAATCTAAGTAATTGTTTCTTACCCATGGCAAAGCAAACTGTAAGTATAAAGAACAGCATAATGATAACTGGTACATGGAAATCACAATTATAGACAAGTTTTTGGAAAATATATTACCAACCGATTAGAGTATAAAAAAATCCCAATAATTATTGTTTATAACCAAATTAAAGAAAAAGACTTAACGTTGGAGAACTACCAAATAACACACCTAAATGAATATAAGGAAGTCATTTTCTCTGCTTCTTCCTATCAAAATACACATATTTATTGCAAAATATCACAATTATATTGAATTTGACTAAAATAAATCACAAGAGTTACCAACCTTACAATTTTTTTAAAGTAAAAGTGGGATCATAATATTAAGGAGTACTTTTTTTTTTAAAGATTTTATTTATTTATTCATGAGAGACACAAACAGTGAGGCAGAGACATAGGGAGAAGCAGGCTCCATGCAGGGAGCCCAACGCAGAACTTGATCCCAGGATCCCGGGATCACGACCTCAGCCAAAGATAGACACTCAACCACTGAGTCACCCAGGTGCCCCTAAAGAGTACACTTAAAAAAATTATTAGAAATCTATCAAATACAGTCCATTGCAGCAAGCGAGAATTCCAAACAGACTTCTCGTGAGTGTGGAGCCCTTCACAGGGCTGGATCCCATGACCCTGAGATCATGACACGAGCCCAAATCAAGAGTCAGCTGCCCCACTGACTGAACCTCCCAAGCACCTCAAACTATACAAAGTAATTTTACTATTCAATGGAAAAATTGTGGATGTTCTACGACCTTTAGCAAATTTTTGTTAAAACATTACAACCTCTCATACTGTTGATTATAAATGTACGAGGAAATGAAAAATTTACTAAAACCTAGACTTATTTAGCACATGGTAATTTAAAACATTGCAAACATAAGGGTTTTAATGTTTATTTAGGGGCACCTGGGTGACTCAGTGGTTGTGTGGGTCTTCTGCTCAAGGCCTGATCCCAGGATCGAGGATTGAGTCTCACATGAGGCTCCCAGCAGGGAGCCTACTTCTCCATCTCCCTATGTCTTTGCCTCTCTCTCTGTGTCTCTCATGAATAAATAAATAACATCTTTTTAAAAAAATAAAATTAAAATGTTTTATTTTCTTTGTAAAAAATTATCAAGAGCAGTTCAAAGAGTGATTGCCTTATTCTTTCTGTATAAATTATATTAAGCATCTTTTCAATGCCTTACAGAATTTTCAGACTCCTTTCTTCTTAAAAAAAAGAAAAGGTTTTATTCATTTATTTCAGAGAGAGAGTGAAAGAAAGGAGGAATGAGAGGTGGGAGAGGCAGAGGAAGGGGGAGAAGCAGACTCCCCACTGAGCAGGGAGCACCATGCAGGGTTCGATCGCAGGACCCTGAGATCACAACCTGAGCCAAAGGTAGACAGACACTTAACTGACTGAACCTCCCAGGAGCCCCCAGATTCCTTTCTAAGTTTGGATCTTAGACATTTTGTCCTTTGCACTGTTTAAATTTCTTTTGTTGAGATATAACTGACATATAACATTGTGTAAGTTTAAGGCGTACAAGAAGCTGATTTGATAGATCTGTAAGTTGCAATAAGCTTACCACTATAGTGTTAGCTAACACCTCTATCACTAACATTTCACATAATTATCTTGTGTACTTTTTAAAAAAAGATTTTATTCATTTATCTTAGAGAAAGAGATAAAGAGAGAGTGGGGAGAAGGCCAGAAGGGGAGGGAGGACAAGCCGACTCCCCATTGAGCATCAAGCCCGAGGTGATGATGGGGGCTCGATCTCACAACCCAGAAATCATGACCTTGGCCAAAACCAGGAACTGGATGCTCAACCGACTGAGCTATCAAGTGCCCCATCCTTTGCACTTTTAATGTCATGAAATATTTGAGTTCTTTTTTTATATGAAGTTTTTTGTAATTTTCACTTGCTCTAGGTTATCTTCATTCTTTTATCATAACCACTTTTCTCATTTATGTTGATGGGTTCACCTCCACTAAGTTCTCCAGAGCAGTATATTTAGAGTCTCTTGAATGGTGGCACTGGCATAATATGAAGGGTTAGCGATTTCATATATAGTATCTACCTATATTATGTACATATGCATAAAATCTCTAAAGTATCATAAAAAAACATAAATTCTATCATGTATGCCATCCATACATATGCACAAATATACATATAATATATACATTCCACATTATGTGTTTCCATCTTTGTTATGTTTACTAGGTTTATTACCGGAAGGCAAAGAGGTAACACAACTATACACTTTGCATCTGTGTATAAGTGGGTCCCAAGAACTCACGTGACTGGTCACTGATCATGATGTATACTGTTGTTTACATACAAATATGTGGGCTCAGAACCAGCAGCAAAATTGTACTTTATGTAATTATATTTAATACTTTGTGGTAATTAAAAATGGAACCATGTTGTTGGAGATGCTATTTTATCTAAACCTTTGGAACTTAAATGTGTGCATATCAGAACCATTCAAGGTAAAGATTGTCTTACTTAAAGCTGTACCTCTTTGAAAACATCAAAGCTTCATTTTTTTCAATAGTAGCTTCTATTTTAACTTGTTCCTCTTTGTGCAAGAAAGGGTTAACTCAGCAGCCCTAAGTTGTCTGAAATCTGTACATTCACAAAGAAGAACTAGTCATTCTGCTCATAGAAGCCTTTGGAACATTTACCTTCTAAATGTGTGTTTCTATGTCTAAAGACCTTGGCTATAACAGACCGGTTTGATCAACTGGTTAATGCTAACAATATGATTTATAGTGTATGCTCTGGGGGACCGGAAACTAAGTAGCTCAGTAGTTGAGTAACGGTGTCATGCAGGTGCTACAGGCCTGTGTGGCTGACCTCCGATAAAACCATGGACAGCAAAGCTTGATTGAGCCTCCCTGATTGACAATACTGCAGCTGTGTTGTCACACGTTATTAGTGGCCAAATTAAGCATACCCTTGCAACTCCACCAGAAGATACTGGGAAGACCATGCCTGGTTTCTCCTAGATGTTGTCTAGGAGCCCTTTCCTTCTACTAACTTTTTATTTATTTAGTTATTTATTTATTTTAAAGATTTTATTTATTTATTCATGAGAGACACACAGAGAGAGAGACAGAGAGGCAGAGACACAGGCAGGGGGAGAAGCCGACCCCACGCAGGGAGCCCTCTGTTGGACTTGATCCGGAACCCCGGGATCATGCCCTGAGCCAAAGGCAGATGCTCAACCACCGAGCCACCCAGGCATCCCTCTTCTACTAATTTTAACCCGTATCCTGCCACTGTAAAGAAACCCATAATATAAATATATATATTTGGATTATGTACATTATAATATATATTATTTATACATATAATTACTAATATACCATTAGTACAACACCATTTCTAAGTCCTTCTAGTGAATCATCAAGCTTGAGGGTGGTCTTAGGGATCTTTGCCACACTAGTTTATCTTAAACTTCAAGGCATGCAAGCTTTTTTAAACAGCCTTTTTTTTTTCTATAGAGAGATTAAATATATTTTCAAAACAAATGAATGAAGTGTTCATGATCCTTGCCTACATGAAGCTTGATTAGAGATGGGAAAATAGATAACAAATCAAGTGAACAAAAAATAGATTATTTGGTTGTATTTAGTGCTGTTAAAAACAGCAAGAGATGATGCATTAGATGGGGAGATAACATTTAAGAAAGTAATATGTAAGCAGGAACTAGGATAAATCATGGGGACAATGAGGTGCAGGAATAATAACTTAAATATTCTTGAGACGAAGATATTAAGATCAGGGTAGCTTAAGTAGATATGGTGAACATAAGATTCAGAGAAAATATTTTTGGAAAGGTAGATATAGACCAATCCAAGGAGGACCTAGAAGGGTAAGAAAAAAGGTTTGTTTTATATACAGACAAAAATAACAACCTAATTTGCATTTTAAATATATTATCGTGACTGTTCTGTATAGAATAGACTAAAAAGGAAGAATAGGGGAGAAGTACAGAGATCAAAAGAGTAAAGTTTAAGTGAAGATATCAAGTAACTGTTACTTGCAGGAGTCGGTAGTTTGGGCCATAATTTATATGGTCAACAGGGATGATGTAAATGGGGAAATATTTACCATATAAATTATAACAAAATGCACAGGATTAGTTGAAAAAGCCTCCATAGTAAGCATAAAAGATCTTGAGTAATAACTGGAGTTCTTCAACATTTATTTATTTATTTATTTATCTATTTATTTTTTTATTTATTTTAAAAGATTTATTTATTTATGATAGACATAGAGAGAGAGAGGCAGAGACACAGGCAGAGGGAGAAGCAGGCTCCATGCTGGGATCCCGACATGGGACTCGATCCCAGGACTCCAGGATTGTGCCCTGGGCCAAATGCAGGCTCTAAACTGCTGAGCCACCCAGGGATCCCCTCTTCAACATTTAAAAGGTAGGAAAGTAAAAGAATGGAATGGGGTGTTCCAAGTGTAAGGAGGAAAACTAGGATTTCATGGAGAAATATTTCCAAGAAAGAGACAGGCCCAAACTATACCAAATGCTTTGAGATATAAAATATGGTAAGGACTGATAAGTATCCATTAACATTTGATTTACATGAAAATTGTTGGGAGGCTTAAAAAGAGCAGTTTCAAACAAGTAAACGGCTGACATTTGGGTTGAGAGCTGAATCATGGCGGGGGTGGGGCAGAGTAGGAGAGGATAAATAATTTTTCAAATTTTGCTATAATGTAGGGAAAAGGTAGTAGTTTGAGAAAACATATGACCAAAGGAGGTTTTTCTTTTTGAACCAGAGAAACTGCCACATGTTTATACATTGATAATAATAAAACAACGAGGAAAAACTGACATTGCCAAAGAAAAAGAAATTCTAGCATGTTCATCTTGTCTTTTAATCACTTTCAACCAGATAATCTTCCCTCTCAACTTCACATTCAAGCATTTCTTTATTCATTCCATCAACAGTTACTTCCAGAGCACCTACTCTGTGCTGGACTCTATTTTAAGCGCTTGTGATATACCACTGGAAAAAAAATTAAAAAAACAACAGATAAATTTTCTGGCACTTTGAAGCTTATGTTCTGACTGGGGAAGACTTACAGTAAGAAGTAAACCTGATAAATGGATAAAATATCTTATTTAAAGGGAATAACCATGTGAATAAAAAAAGAAGTAAAACAAGGTAAGGCACATCAGGAAGATGAGGAAGGGGAAAATTAAATAGTGTGGTTAATTACAGGCTCCAAAAAGAGAGTAGCATTTGAACAAAGACTTGGAAGAGGTAAAGAAGTTAGCCTGAACATAAAGGATGCGGGTATTCTGGGCATGTTTCTAGTACATAGGTCATAAGGTGAAAAGCGTCTCAATTTCTGGACCAATGGTCAGCAGACAGTGTGCCTGGAGCAGACTGAAGAGATAATAGTAAGACAGCTCACAGAGTAGATCATTTAGAAGACTCTGATACTCTCTTTGCCTTACCTGACATGGAGAACCATTGCAGGATGTGAACAGAAAAATAACAAGAGCAAGTTTAG